>NW_010231547.1:0-14590 GCF_000690775.1 Eurypyga helias | reverse complement strand
CGGGGCTCCGCCGCCGCCGGGCCTGGCACGGGAACCCCCCACGGCCCGCGCTCAGCTACTCACACCCGTGTTTGTAACCGACGCTGTGCAGCTCGAATCGTACGTTCGCATGAACACGACATCCTGTCCTCTGCGTTTTAGTTCCCCCCGTTGCTTTTCAAGGGCTCAACCTCCCTACAGCTGAAATACTCCCCAAAAATCACGGATGTGTCTTGGAGGCACTGCCAGCATACCTAGTTCCCGATTTCCGAGTGCTGGAGAATCACAAAACCACTACTATAAAGAGATTTACAGATTAAACTTTTACATGGTTAATTTTTATGTGAGGCAATACGACAGAAATGAAATGCCTATCCTCTGCAAGACAAACACAGGCCACTAAAACGTTTGGGAGCATTTTTCAAAAAATAAAATATTATGTCTAATTAACTAAGAACTAGTATGAAAAATGAATACTTGCTTGAAAAATAACAACACGTTTCGTATTAATATTAGAGTGAAATAAACACGGAGGGTTACAATGTATCATCCCTGTGTGTATACAATCGCATTAAAAATGACACAAAACACCACTTTCAAAATCATCCAAGAAAGACATGGAGGAAAAAACCCAAATAAGTGCACTGTTAGATATGCTCCAATGTTATGTTATTTTTAACCAAACAGAGACACTACAAATTTCCTACTGAAAAAGAACGAGTCTCAAATACGTAGCACAATAAGAGATTGTTGTTACTAAATATTTTATGATATTGGTAAATGATCCATCTTACTTGCTATCCAGTTTTTCATGCACAGCTGAAGTTTGAATTGCATAGGAATAATAGTAAAAACATTTTTATAATCAATCTGATCGCAGAACTTGCACGATTTATTTAGCTTGGTATTACATCGATGTGCACCCTTCCAAGCCCACCTTACAAAACACAAAAAAACCCTGGCTTTACTACTAACAAGGAAATAGCAAAAGCCCCGCTTATATTTAAAATACTGAAGTGTGTGAAGAATCTATAAAACAACTGACCTGTTCAAATTGTTGTTTTTCCAATCCATGCACTGTTTTTATTAGTTAGGAACCAAACCAGATTGCTCATCATTTTATAACGTTTGACATATTCACTGTCTTCCTAGTTCCAGCAGAATCTTCTTAAATATCCCAACCCTGTGTTTTATTGCTGGTACCATATGCTTTATTGTTCAGCCACAAGAGCTTCGCTCTGCACAAAGACTCATTACCTACTGCTTGCTGAGCAGCTTCAGGCTCACTGAGGCTGCCTGCGTGATCACATGGGAGTTTTGTCTGAGAAAGCCAGGCATGCCACTGATTTCACCGGCTATGGGTATTTTTATCAGCTGAGCTCTACTATGAGGAAGGAATAACAAATTCTAAAGCTTCTATACCTCGTTAAGACAGCAGTCGTTATGGCAAACCCTTAACTATTTCTTTTTCTAATTATTATTATCATTGCTGCCATTGTAACACAGATTTAAGTAGAAATTCAAGAGAGCTGTTAAAAGTAATGTTTTTTTTCTTGTGGGGAGTGGCAAAACCCATGCTTTGTCTGCATCGCTCCACACCAGAATTAATATTCTGAAGAGGTAATATTTTGCCAACACTTAATCTGCCAGTGTTTATCCTTTACGTAAAGGACGAGCTTCTCAACAAAAGAATTGCTCCCAAAAGCAGCCCCTTGATTTAAATTTGTCTCATCAGTCAAGGGCATTATCCTGCAATCTTTGATCATAAAATTAGTTTTGCTGGTTTCTGTGAGACTACTCAGGTGAATGAGAATTGGCCATTTCAGCAAGGATTAGTCCCAAATACAAATGATAAATTATACAGCAAAATGAAGTCTGATCTTTTCCTGGTGATGCTCAGGGTTGGGGGTTGGGGAGGGAGGCTTTAGTTGGGGTTTCAGTTTTATTGTTTTGTTTGGGGTTTTTTTGGGGTGGTTCTTTTGTTGTTGTTTTAGGGCTTTTTTTTTTTAAACACAGGATTATAAATTCAAATAACGTTTTACAGCAGTTACAAACTTAATATTTACCTAAGCATTTTATAATGGAACAATTGGATATATACATTCAAAATTACAAAAGCACTTACATGAAAAGATAAATATTTAATGATTTTTTTCATTCATACATTATCAGTATCGGGAATCCATTTTGGCATATCTGGAGATAGCTTAACTCCTACTGCAGAGTGAATTCCCAGAATATTCTAATTTTAAACTCTTAACATACAGTTAGTGATAATAAATGAATCTCTCTTCTCCACCCTGAAAACCGGTACTGAACACGTAATTAACCATAGTATTAACATTGCAATGATGCAGCTCTTCTACAAAATAGTCAATTATCTCTAGAATGATTCATAGCATTTTGAAAATACAAGATGATAAAAGAAGTTTTCTCATTAACGTTTCACAAGTGAAATACCTCCTTACTCTATTTAAGATCTCTCTCATTAGAATAAATGACAGCTTGTTGCTCATTCTGGGCATTAGTCTGGTCCTATGCAAGTCAGTGAAGTTTTGCCACTGATTTGCATGGAAGAAGGGACAAGCGTGACAGACAGATTCATGTGCTTTACTGTGGCGTCACGCAAATCAGTGACAAAACTCCCTGTTTCTTTATTGTTCTCAGCATCTTGCTCATCGTGTATTATCGTTTTCTAACGGTTGATATGCAGTCTCTATGATTACACTGAATTACGAAAGATGGGTAGTACAGGATTCAGAATTACCCATCCAGTGATGAATATCTTCCAGACTCTCTCACTCATTTTGTTTAATAAAAAATTCCATTATCAGGAATGAGTGTATTTTAAAGTGACACCATTTTTATCTACCCAAAGACGTGAACTGAGCAGATGGTTCGTGGCTGAGAACCTTCTACATCCTTTAAGTAGGAAACACTACCACGTACACATTAATGAGAAGAAACGAAAGCAGACTAGATGGGTTGCTAACGAACAGCTGGTTTAGCTACAGCTATGCATATTTTTTTCCCCTGGCGATATCATTGATGATGTCATGATCCTAGTGTAGGAAGACGTAAACAAAAGGCAGGCATTTTTGCTGCGGTAGCACTAGGGGTAGAAAGGAAAACCAAATGTTTGACAGATGGAAAGAACAAAAACCGATGAGGAAAAGAGTACTACTGTCACATTTTCTGTGTGTCATTACATTCACTATGGAGCACTTCAAATCCTGAAAGGAGGTTAGAGGAAAACATGTTCAAGGACACAATACAGTTAAACCAGTTAGCAGAAAAGTGTTATTTCTGCAGGAGACAATAGCAGCAAGCAGTCTTCATGCTGTAGGAAAGGCAGTCTCAATCAGATCGGGAAGGGGGAGGGTTTAAATCCTCTATAGTGAAATTTGGGATTACCTAATTCTAACTTGATATTTTAGGTAGCTAATTATATTCCATGCCATATTCTCTTCTTGCAGGTTTTCAAAATAGAATAAAGTCTTTGTCAGAGCCATTTTGTTGAATTTCTGCCCAAACATACTACTGAGGAAGTGCCTTTTTGCTACCATGAAAGAGTTAAAGATTACCCAAGAGTTTCACAGTAGCCAGAACCCGGACCCCCTTATCAGGCCATAGTATGAAGAGCTCCCAATGAGACAATGTAGCCTCCCTGTAACAGACTGGACTTCTTCAGGAAAATCCAAATTCACCCCTGTGAAACTATAGTGGGAGAACAACATGCAAATACTTAGCAGGCTCTTCCACCCAGGTCTGCCATGGGAGTCAAGGTAAGCAAGGGCTCTCTTCCCTAGTAAAGGGTTCCTTGTAAATCCAACTGAAAACACCAAGAACCTGCTGACAAATTGTAAATAAGGGTAAACTGTCAGATCCCACATATGCTTTGCAGGAAAAACAATTCACAGGAAGATTCTTATGCTTTCCCATTCCACAAAAGCTACAGCAAAAGGGAATTGGTAAGAAAATTTGGACTCTGAATTGTATCCATCTTTAGTAAGGAATAATTACATAAATCCTGGTATCTGCCACCCTATATACATTTCAACTTGACTACTTTTACATTGGTTATATGCATTGAAACACAGATCCTGCACAGAAACAAAAAACAAAACCCCAAACACACACCAAACAAACATACATACTCCCCCAGTAAAATAAATAAATAACCCCTCCCGACAACAAAAGAGCTATCCAAAACCAGCCATATATATCACAACAGACTAAGACTATGATTTGAACTTCAAATTATTCCCACCTTATACAATTATTTTGTTAGATATTGAGCTTAATCTGCAGTTCAGTATCCTGTAGCACAGTTGGATGAATCAAAACAATTACTGGGATGTTACTGTTCAATTTCATGAAACCAAAAGGAGCAACATGCACTCAATGCCAACTCAACGTTGTTCTAAAGGGCCAAATCCTGTACCTTCCAGTAAAATGCAAGAGCTCCTGTTTGTCCAAGTATATCAGAAATGTAACAACTTACACACACACTAAGAGGGTTTTGTTGAAACTCTCTTTTGCAGCCCAGTTCCAAAAAAGATCTGAAGTCCAGAATTTATGGAAATCGTTCAGTGGACCGTACGTGCTCTATTACAGCTCTTAGAAAAGCATGGTTCACATGCCATGGTTTGCATTTTATGAGCTACACCAGAAGCAACTCCAAATATCTCGGCACTTGCTTTTGGAAATAAATGGTTTGTGATCACTCGTTTAGTAAGTTCTATAAACCTTGCCCATGCAAACTCCTCTAATTTGAGCTCAGTATGAGGCATAGCTGCAAACTTCCCATGGAACTCTGCCATTACAGAAGTTCTTCAGCATTAAAAATGCACATCTTAAAGAAAATGGTGTAATATTAAAGCTCTCCATCTGAAGTTACTGTCAGTAACACCCTGGTAGGATAAACTTGTCTAAATTCCACTTATTTCTTCCCAGACCAAATACAATTTAATCAAAATTCCTCACCCTGGCCCCAAATGTCTTGCTTTCTCTGAATACATCACAACCACAGCTAAACTGTCTTCAAGTAGTGCCACATGAACAATCCGCTTCCAAATACTATGGCTTGATGGATTTCAATCACATATCAAATGTGATCACAATCACAATCAAATAACAACATACTTTGGGTTCCTGAATTACACAAATACGAAAACCCTACTAATTTCTAAATTACTTTTCAACAAAGAGGCACAACCATATTTTGAAATAAGGGTCTAGTCAATGAAATGCAGGAAAACAATCTATTGGAAAGGTAAGAAGACACTCTCAGCTTGACAGATGGACAGAGAAAGCAGCTTATAACTGAAGGAGAGGCCTATAAGAAGCTGTTCTGATTCCTGGCATTCTGGCAATCTCATCTCCAAACTTCATAGTGACCCCTAGCATGTCAATGTAAGGCTGCCAGCGCCAGCCTCCACTCCTACTTCTGACACGAGCCCTGTCATGGGAATTTGAGGGACACTGTGTATAGTTTCCTTTCCTTCTGACTCTTAAAGAGGAGCATTTTCCTAAATCATGTGGTGCAAACTTGCCACAGTGTAACAGTAGATTATGTTTATGCATAATATGAGGTATACAACAACATACCACTTTCCTAAAGATTTTTAGCACAAGAGCTGTTGAAAACAGCCTCCTTCTAATGATACATTTTTGCTACATCTTAGAATACCTGCATTTTTCTAAGATAAAATAAACCTTCTCACCAGGGGAGTATCTCAGAGAACAGTGCAGTTCCTTTCAGAAAATACCGCTGAACAGTACTATGCATTAGAAGAGCTACTCTACACAAACAAAAATACTCCTCCATAGTAAACACATGGGCTCTTTCTCCTTTTGCAACCTATCTCAAAACTGGGTAACTACCAAAACCAAAGAACATACGAACTTTGGCACACAAATTAAAGTACTGAGAGGTGTATAGGAAGTAACAACAGAAGCTCTTGAGTGCTGTTGGATTAGATGATGTGAATAATGAAAGCAATTAACTTCGTGTAGCTGTAATGCTTGATACAGCCATCACTGGCCTTTTGCAAGGTCCAGAACACCAGCAGAGCATTGAGTTTCTCCAATAAGACAAGGCAAGTTCTATTTTAAAAAGCAAACTACTTGTTATCTTGTTAAAAAAAAAAAATACTTAGAAGGCGGCAGATACTGTAAGAAGAGAGGTTGTCTGTGCTATCTTGTATGTGCTTCATAAGCCAGCTTTGCTCCAGCCAGTTTCCATGACAGCTCAGACATAGCAACATGATCCATGCTGGAGAGTAATTCAGAACTACACAGAGCTATGCTTGGTGCAGTTAGAAATTGCAAGACATAAACAGAAGCAACAAAGATGCTTTTCCGTTTTTAATTAACTGACATACTCCCTACTCCATCCCTTTTTCTCTTGCTAGGTTACTAAGCATACCTTTTTCATAGTACCATGTCCCAGCTTATAAATTGCACTTGGCTGTCAACCCGCAAAAAGCTTAAAAATAATAAAATTAAGAGATATTTAAAGCAAGCATGTTAGCTAGTATTTTTCCCTTTTTCTCCAACTATTTGGTTCTTTTTGTCCCCCTTATACCACAGTAAACAAACAAAAAAGCAGCTTACTGAGTCAAAGCAGTTAAAACAGGAGTCCAATCCAGTCAGGAGGAAGCAGACCATCTTTCCTTACTGGACTTGTCATCAACAGAACTTTCTAAATTACCACTGTAACTAGCAACATTGCCTTATTCCTCATTTTCACTATTTCCGTAGTGGAGCAGACAAGCTCTTTAGTTTTTATCTGCCACTGGAAGATGAATCTTTCACTGTTACAATCTTCGAATTTGTTCCTGCCTATCATAAACACAAGTATTTTAATTCAAGCAGAGACAGACATAAAAATATAATAGACAGACAGTTCTAAGCAACAATGTGAACATTTTACATTTTACAGCAGTTAGTGGTTTATGAAGCATCTAACCTAAAAACACAAGGCATTTTCAGTGCACTACTTAGAATAAATACAGAGTGGACTTTTAATCTTACAGACAATAATATATCTAAATTCTAATATAGTGTCTGCCTTGAATTGCTAACCATCAGTTTAGGATCTCATTCCTCAGGAAGTGAATCTGCTGGAACACTTTTTGACACCTTTGTGCGGCCCACATACCACCTTAGAGGTGTCATTTAAAGCTTAGAAGGCCACTGCATTCTATGTTGTATGGTAACTTTTCACTGTCTCAAATAACCTTTAAAGTCTAGAAACTGATTCTCTTTTAATAATTCTGTCCATTTCCATTTGGCCGGCATTGATTTCTTTTCCTTATGTTTATCCTCTCCAGCAGAGCTTGAAAATAATTTTTATTTACTTCTTTGTTTGTGCACCAGCATCACTGATAAATGTCAGCACTGCACCAGGAATTTTATTGCTTATGTTGAGTCTTCTCTATCAGCAGAACACAACGCATTTTTTCCAAAATGCTCCATGATAGCAGACTACATTAAGGAAGTGAAAGTATTTTGCAGGAGATTCCCTTCCTCACACCCAAAAAACATGGTAATGATTTCACTTTGCCCGGCATAGGTGTTAAATGAAGAATCCTATCATGTATTTTAGCTTCCAAAATAAATTTCATTGCATATATACAAGATTTTCATCAAGTTAAAACCTAAACTACTATATTCTTACAGCAAACCTTTTACTATGTCATTGTAATGTTCTAAAGCTTCAGAAAGTAAGCACCTCAAATTTGAAAATATGCTTTCTAAGGAACATCAACTGCCATTTCTTTCATACAGGAGGAAGATCGATTACCAGTAAGTAAATAACCACATTTATATTAGCAAATCAGCAGACAGCATGAGGATGCACTGGTGTAAATCCATGGCTTTGATGATCAAAATGTTGGCTGCTGATTTACAATTTGATTACAGACTTTTCAACTGGTGTTCAAAGACATACTACGTTCTCGGTCATTTCCAAGAGTACAAAGGATAACTGCACGTAGTCGTGTGCCCTGAAACCCTGCAAGGATCAACATTTCTGCAACATACTCAAGTTCGGAAGTTCTTTTGTAGAAGTCGTAATAAAGTGACTGTTTTATCTGGGATTTCTACCTAAAAGGCATCAGGACTAAGACTTTTATTAGAGATTTTTTATAGCCTTTCAAGATTATAGGCTTTAGAGATTCTAGCATTTCAGAAACCTTCATTAATTATTCTTTTTTTTTTTTAATTAAGCTGCTTGATAACTCCCAGCTGCAGGACCAACTGGAGCTGCAGCTCCAGTTAGATTTTTGTTCACAGTATTAACCAGATGTACTTCAGTTGGAGTCGTAAGTGTAAGAGCCATGGGGTGCACATATCGGGCTTCAGTTCCTAAAGACTGCAGTTTCTTCAGCCTCTTATGTTGTGTTGGTGCACTTTCAAAAGAGTAAAGTCGTCTTTTTAATCAGCTCATTACTTGGCATCTTTTCCAGTGAACAGATTAAAAAAATAAATAAGACTTCCCACCAGGTTTATTGGCAAATACTTTGAAGAAGTCTCACCAATTTATTAGCACAGACAAAACTTGGACTGTAGGGAGCACTGAGATCACCTGATAGGAAACTGTCAGATGATGCAAATTAGTATGTTGCAGAAAAGAAGCCATTAGTACCCTCAGTGTGATTTTTAGCAGCCCTACAATAAATATGATTTCTCAGCCAGATTTATGCATTTGGCCCAGCACCTTTAAGCACTGAGGATAATACTGTCTCCCATCACAATATTTTTCCTTTTAGGAATATGAGACCTTGTATATCCCTGCTATAATAAGTGAGATAATACTAGCCTTGTCAGATATTTACAAAGAGTGTAGTCAATGTGCCTGTTTTGACCTTCCAGGTGTCAGGAAAGGTACAAGGTGACAGCACCAGCTGTCATTAGCTGTTAACAGACTTTTACCAGAGCAACAGCTCCAAGCTAATAGAGGAACTCACTGGCTTAATGACTGAAGAGCAGGATGTCAAGATCCTTGGCTGTCTCATTCCATCTCCTGAGGTGGATGGATTTCAGTGACCCTACCACTGCCCTAGCTGCATGCCTGGAACTGCTCTCCTTCTGCTCTAAGTCCGCTGTCAGTGGCAGTTATCTAAGCCTCCAGGATGCAGGATCGTAAACACCATTTAAGATTTCAAGAAGTATAAACGTTTGCCAGGGCCAACTGTTCTACTTTTCCATAGCAAAAGACATTCTTACTACCCAGGATGTCTTGGAATGAGAGACAGAAGTGGTGCCATTTACATGCAGAAAACGTATTTCCTATCATTTACAATGGCAGTGAGTTCATAACTGCGCATTGTGTATCCTGCAGTTTTCTTATTATCTCCAGTACTGCGAGAATGCCTCAAAAGTTGTCGTATTTAGCTTGTTATATACTTAAAAATAGCAAATTGATACATACTCCGTGCTGATCTTCTTACTCTTTTCCTGCAGCTGCAAAGAACTCTTTAAAAAAATCACATTCACAATCATACTGGAACAGACCCAGATCAACAATTGCCAGCCTTGTTATGACATTCAGTGTGTTAAGCAGCGACACAGGCAGAGTTTGCAGAGAAAAGCAGTATCTTTAAATAGACAAGCTGAGATGACGAGGAAAACTAAACCCCTTTGAGAACATGAGAAAGGGGTCACACACACAAAAGCCTGCCCATTTTTCTAACTACAGAAGTTAATCTAATTAAAAAATACTAATTTGCCCACAAACCTTGCCTGGTGGTTATTCTTAGATTATTTTAGATTATCACAACAATGGCAGCATTAACAGCCTTAAAAGCTACATCTAACCCGATATATAGCCTTAAAAGGCTCTCTGATATATTGCCTTAGAAGCTAAATATCTTAAATGTCAAGCAGGAAACAAAGATGGATTCAAAGACCTGGAATTGCAGAGAAAACAAAGAGAGATCACTTTTCATCTCATAACAGTTATTTTTACATGCCAAGTCAAAATTTTATACACATAATGACAAAGGTGACTTTTACAAAAGAATTCAAAATGCAATGAAATACTGTTCCAAAACATTAGAAACAGTATGGGAGTTGAAAATTTTAAAAGTTACCAATATTAATGAATGCTGACAGGTAAGTGGAAAGGAAAAACCAAGAAGAACTTGCTTTTCTTTAAAGAGGCAGAGACAAAGGATATACATGTATGACAGTAAAAAACGTGTGATGCTACAGGGGATACAAAGAGATGCATCGGAAGGTCAAAGTAGCATCAATTCTGAAGCAGTGTTAGTTATACATAAGAACACAGTAAGAATGCATTTAAGGCCAGAATTTTGTGATACTTGAGATGGTAAATACTAAAAAGTCACCATAAAATTTTTTTGCTTCACAGCTGAGTTCAGCTAACTATTTTGGAGGAGAGACAAACTGCTCACTGGAAATTGATGATAAAGTTTGAGAGGGATACGTCTATTGTTAGCATAGACATCATAAATGAACATTTTTTTTTTTTTTTAGACTAGCCAGAGAAGTACAGATGGAAATTAAAAGGACATTAAAAATACAACTGTATAGAAAGTTGTAGGATAAGAAAGAGGAAAAAAAAGTGCCTTTTTAAAAACAAACTGAGTAGCAACTCAGTAGATAAATATAAGAAAAACACATGGGAAAACAAAAACACAAGCAAAGCAACATTTCAGAAGACAAAATATGGTAAACTCTTGAAGATGGGTTGTGGAAAACAAGGCCAAAATGTTTGAGATCTAGGAAATACATTTTTATCTAATGTATATATGCAGAAAATAAGGCACATGGGTCCTAAAGTAACCAAATGACAAAATAAACAAGGATACCAGAAATACCATACTGTGACACTGAATGATGACACTTGCAAGGAACTTAATTCTATCCATTGAAAAGTAACAAAAAGCAATTCCTTTGCAGTCAAACCCTCCAGCAAACTCAGAGGCAAAATTCAGAGTGTAACGTTCACTGAGCAAGAAGTGGAAGATAGAAAAGGTATCACTTTGCTACACAAAATCAGAGAATTTGGTGAAAATATACCAATGACCTCAGGCTACTATGGATGGGAGTAGGGAAGGCCAAAATACAATGTACAGGCTGACAGCTGAGTCAGACCTAGTCTGACCCAGAACTGGAGTAAAAATTCCTGCCTGTCCACAGATCCATGTTTTGTTCAGTCTAAGCATACAAATAAAGTGACTGCTAGCTACTGGTAAGAGACCTGGAACCCCCTATCCAACATCCACTCATCAGCCAAAGCCAAATCTTCAGAAAACAAAGCCAAAAATTCAGAGGCCCACATATACAACATTACATGTCAAATACAATGTAGGTGAATTCTTATTAGGCGGTGTGTAACCCATGAGTACTCTTTAAGCCATAGCCTGACTGTGTACAATTCAGCAGTAGGGATAAAAACTAGCAATAAACAGCACACATTATTATTAGAGAAATATTACAAAGAAACTGACAAGCACTTCTTAATTGCTACACAACTGTTATTTTTACTATACAGGTGTTATTAATACTTTATTAATACTATTATTAATGGTTATATTTCAATAACTTCTCTCTGGATTGCAAGACTGAGACCCTATCTAAATGCTAGCATTGGACTGGCAGCTGTTTCCCTAAACCATTAAAACTCCGAAAGACATTTTTAATGAGTAATTTTGTGAGCAGTTTAACTATTCCATGCCTAGCTTCTCCTTATGAAATTCAAACAACATCTTATTGTTACTTATCCCACAGTTGCGCTCTTAGTGATTAAAAATAAAAGGTGTGCTCCCAGACCACCAGGGAGACAGAATCTGTCTCGTTGAAAAAGTCAAAACAATTAGAGGAGGAAAATAATTGGGAGTTATTTGGCAATATTGTCAATAACAAAGTAAAAATTAAAAGAAAAAAAAGGAGGTTATAGTGGCAAATATGAATATTTAAGCCTGATAGGAATTGCAATTTGATTTCTAAGTAAGAGCAGTAAGTGGATGGGAAAGCATTGTTTCTTCTGATACAGGGTGATATCTTGTCACTTGAATTTACAAAAAAAATTCTTCAGATTGGAAAAATTTAAACCATCTAGCACTACTTTAGTACACACAAAGCAGTTAAAAGCCATTTATTTCTCTTCTCAAGGATAATCCCTACTAATTGCTCTAGTCTTGGAAATACATTCTGTGGGAAAGGATAATGAAGACTACTTGTCAAATTGGTCATGTCATTATTTCGCTGCACAATCCAAACAGTAGAGCCTGACCCATTCCCAGCATGCTGCATATCAGCCTAGAGAAAAGGACCCATGGATAAGCCATTCTGACCTTTCTTGATAGTTTCTTCTGACCTTTCTGACCTCATTAGACTGCTATAAAGAAAATAAAGGAGCTGTTGGCTACTCTTGATGGATTAGAAATAACAAGGATGTGTCTAGGACTTCCTTAAGTACTAAACTGGAACACTGAATTACAATGCTTTTCAAACAATCAAAATTACAATAGCGATGATGATGAATAAACAGAGGTAGGGAGAAATAGATTGTTCAAATATTTAAGTGTGAATAATACATATTTTAAAATTGTTCATCAGTATCCTTAACCATTTATTCTTCAGTAATGTTAGCTGGTTGCATTTTTAAGGCTCCATTTGAGTGAGAACTGATACTAAAACACCAATGGTCCCAGCTCTGTTTTCCCATTAAGTACCTTGCTGAAAGAGGGCTTTAACCTATCCTGGCCAGATTTATTTAATGAATTCTTCCAATTCCCAAAGGAAGGAAACTCTAGAGCCTAAAATACAAACCTCTGAAGTCCCTGTGTCTCATTTCAATCATTACATCATATTATTAACAAAATCTGTATCTTCACAGACAAAAAAAAATACAGATACTATGAAAGTGCTTATTTTTCACATAATACACACCACCTCCAGTGGAATCAGTTAGGACAAGTTCCCAGTCCTGAAAAGGACAACTCATGGATTTTTATTGTTTACATAATAAGTAGTACAAAATGTATAAATTTATTTTGCTCTCTAAATATTGGAATTTGCCATCCTCAATAAATAATTTCTTTTAGATAATACTGGTATCTGAGCAAAACTATCAAAAAAGAAACTGCAGCCCCACAACTTGCAATACAAGCCCTTAGTACTGCGAGAGGAATTTTGTGGCACTTGTTCTCCTAGTTGGAACATGGGACAGATGCTTTTTATATTTTTATTCTTTGTTTCTAATTTCTAGGGAGAAAAGTGCTATGAGGGAATTTATAGTCCATAAATCTTCCAGGTTCCCATATATTGTGATTTCTGATTAAAAACTTGTACTGAACTGTAGAAAATGTTTAAGGGGAGAGAAGAATTTTTCTTTACATACTCCTAAAAGAAGACACTAGTAGATGGGCTGACCCTAGCCAAAGGGTCCAGGCTCTATTATGCTATGCATTAAAATGCAGGCACCATCACATAAAATTATGTCCTTTTTTAAAAAAAGGCTATGTCATTTGTTCCTGAAATATCATGCGTTCAGCTAGCATATCCTCTTATCCTCCTTCTCTTCCAAAGAGAAATTCAAATCTAGCAAGATACAGAGAGAGGAAACCACTCCAGAAATGGGAAAATGGCTTTTCTTGATGCATCAAAGCATATACCTTAATACGCTTACTCTTCTAAGGCTGTTGACAATTCTGAGGAAGGCTGATCCACAGGGACAGATTAAAGTGGATGCTGTTGTGACACTGTATGGGAAGGGGGAGGGGAGGGCGGGGGTCCAGAGAGCATGGAAAAAGATAGGTTACTGCCTGAGGAAGAAGGCACAGAAGTGACAAGACACTTGAACTGGCAGACGGTAGACTGTCATGAAACAAATGCAGAATAGCACTTCTAAAGCTATTTAACTGTTTAACACAAAAACCTTAGCACAAACATTTTGTTCTAATTCTGTGCAGATCCCACCTATCTGTGGTTAAATTATTAGTTTTCCCAGCTTGTCCTTGTTTTGGAATTTGCTTATTCTGTGAATTAGCTACAGCAGTTAACTTGCCAGTTAAAAGGCACACAGAACAAAACTCTCCTTCACAACAGCAAGGGTAAAGAGAAAAAACATCCAAAAAGATAGGCAACTGGTATGCCACCACGTTATTTATTTATACTATAATCTCATGTATTAGAAAGATAACTTATTTACTAAATGAAGCCTGGAAAATAAAACCCTTGACAGCTGATCTCTTACATAGTCCAGAAACCTAAGTCCAAGTGCCAGAGGGAGAAGCAGGGATCGGTGGGAACTCTTACTCTTCTTCCACGTCTCAAATCAGAACAGTATGACAGAATCTTGGCATCACACTCCAGGATTACGATAGCAGATATAACCAGGAATTAGTAATAGGCAGTAAATGTCTTCCAGTGTCTGATGATAACCCAGAATTTTAGGTACCATTGTATCAACAAGTTTTGCAAGTTCAGTAACATTTAGGCTTCTAAGAAATTAGTTCCAGAAATCTGACACATTTTCATACTTACTGAAATAAACAAAAAACAAAAAAAAAAAAGCATTTGTTTTATCAAAAGAGACAATTTTTAAACAAATATAATCATAGAATCATAGAAT
>NW_010231546.1:8130-41133 GCF_000690775.1 Eurypyga helias | reverse complement strand
GGGGGAATCTAATAGCATTAAGATGCTGTTTAGATTGAGGGAGTTTTAAAAAAGGTTGGCAACAGTAAGACAAACAGGAAGTAATTTGGAGAGGTTTAGCTGTCTTTCATCCTTCTCCAAGGGAGGCATTCCATGCTAAATGGAACTCCCCATCAAAAAAATTCAGTCAGGTTCAAAAAAAACCCCAAAACCACCCAAAACAAACAAACGAGGGAAAAAAAAAACAAACACAAACCACCCAAAACAAACAAACGAGGGAAAAAAAAAAACAACAAACCACCCCACCCCCACCCAAAGAAAACTAAACAAAAAACCCAAACCCAAAAAAACCCAACCCCAAAACCACAGAAAAAAATGACTGAAAAAAACAATCTCCAATCCCGTATGTCAATGTCTTACTGGAAAAGTGTAAATACAAAGTAAAAAGATAATATAAAAAACGAATTCCAAATTTCATAGGTTTGATAGAACCTGTACTGTACAACTGTGTAACTAGTCACTTCCCTGAAAGCCTTTGAACCCTCAGGCTTTTAATTCTTGTTTTTTTTAAATTCTGTTTCTAATTCCAGAAATAATTCTAAACTGTTCTATAGCTATTACCTCAGCTATAAACTAGTTACTATTTCGACTTCTCTTTCTACTGACCCTTTTCTTCTGGCATCAAATGAAAGAAAGGCTAAATTATTTCTTACCGTACCAAAAAAAAAAAAAAAAAAAAAGGGGAATTTTATTTTTTGCAAGGGCTAATGAAAGAATATAGTCTATTTTCTAGATTGTGTACTGCAGTATAGGTACGTGTTAATTAAACTGTATAAATATCTACAGTATAATAGGTATTTGTTGCAGTTTAAAAAAAAAAAAGGATACACATTTATTGATTCTAATTTCATCCCTGTGGTTATACTGTGGCAATAAAATTACTAAGAGATAGTTAAATCTAATTGCCAGTTAAATCAAGTTTCAAATAAACACACCGTTTAAACAGGTATTTCTAAGACATGGCAGCACTTGTAGGTATTCTTGAACAAAAGCTTAAGCTAGAGAGCACGAACAAGGATAGGACAAGTTATTTTTAAAGATACTGAAACTAAAATCTGTTATTTGAACCCTATGCTAATACTATACAATAAAGAGTGTTCGCACTTTTCCACTTTCATATATTAATTACCCTGTGATGTTTCCAAATTGCTTGATTTTTATTATTACTATTATTTTTACACAGAAGGTAAGGAACTCCTCTAGCACCTTTTCACTGATTTGTGATTTATACTGCGTAGGCAAATGGAAGGGTCTATATGTTTTCTGTAATGTGCACTGACCTAAGAACTAGTCACCAGGGAGAAGGTGCTGTACCTTTTCCATCTCTCCTCACATGCCCAGGGACCGGGCAACCATTGCAGGAAGGCTGCTCACAGAACACAATCCCGCAAAGAGCTCAGCCATGTGATTCAATTTAATCACACCACTGCTCAGTCATAAACATTTTGAAATTTTAGGAACCAAACAGGCGTATACTCTTTGCTGTACAACCATGTGTGTAGTTATGGTGCAAGTGCTTTTCTTAGTCAAGACTTTAGGGTCAGAATCTAGTTACATAAATCTAAAGATGCTCACCAACACCATCAGCAGGCAACAAAATGCAACCAGGTTTTAAATGCATTACTCATCTACTGAAAATAAGATTGATATTCTTTGCTAAGTAGGACCTCACAGGTCCTTCCAAGAAACGTGAGCTTTACTGTAACAGCAAGTGGAACATGAAGTTTGCAGAATGTTTCCTGAGATGGTGCTAGATCATCCCACACCACTGGCATCTCTGCCCTGTCTTGCAGAAAGCACTGTCAACTCTGGGTGAGAGTTGTGCTGCTGAATACTGCAGAAGGGAGAACATTACTCCCAATACAGACCTTCCCATCCTCCTTGCAATGTTATGTAGTTGTTCCTTTCACAGCTTGAAGTAAATAGCAGCAATGGTATGTATATTTTTCCAAAAAAATCCAACATCAGAGTTGAATTACAAAATACACCAATAAAAAACAAATTTATGCCAAAAAACTCCTAGAGTTTAATAGTCAAGGATTTCCATTTTTAAGTTTCATAGGATTTTTACTAACTGTCCATTTTGATAGCAGACACGTGCCCTAGGCTTTTTTTTCTTTTTGAAATTAAACTGGCAAAAAGAAAAGAGCCTTAGCCTTTTCAAAAACATTGGAAAAAAATTATTTGCTAGTGCTAAAAAGAATTCTGACATTTTCACTGAATAGCTCTCTTGCCCACATGTTTTAGAATGGGATATATGAATTTGCAAAAGCCTTGCTTTCTAAATGTGCAGAAAAATACACCCACATTTGGTCAAAGCATAAATTAAATCCCTAGTACATGTTAGATAATTTGTTCCCAAGCCATGTGCTTCATCCACCCTGCCCTCCACAACCTTAACTTGCACACTACAAATTCAGGTACGCTGCAGCCCTTTTGTGCAGCTTTATTGATAGAAGCTCTGGGGAATTCTGTGATAAGATGCTGAAAGCATGCTGCTGGCACCCAGGAAGAATGCAAGGGGGAAAAAAGAAAAAGAAAAAGAGGTATGAGTGCAGTCATATGAAACAGACTAAAAAGGAAATCCTGGTTAAAATACTCTGGAAATATCATCCACACTGTGAATACAAATACCAGTTACAAAGAGAATATGATTTTCTGAGAGAAGGCTTTTATTTTTCATAACATCTTCAGATGGCAGGGATCTGTAGATGGCCAGTTGTGTACTGCTGACTAGAAGGAACATAAAATGATGAGTAGACACCAATAGGCATTCCCAGGGGCAAATCTGATCATTCTACCCTTATTTCTTTCTAAAATAGAATGACAGGCCTCACACATCAAGAGAAGCTATCGTATGGTCTCTAACTGATGCAGTAAGGCTTTTGATTATGCAAAACTGTCATACCATGGATTCAAAATAAGTTGACCCCTACTCTAAGCAAAATCTCAAAAAAAGGCTATTTTTCATTAAAAAAATATGACACGATAAATATATTGAAATAGCATTTCATTTAAAATAGGAAAAATGGATCAGTTAGTCTACAAAGGAGCACATGGGATGGTAGCAGAGTTAGCACACACCTGATGAAGAGGCACTGAACAAACTGGGGTGGTTTAGTCAAGAGAAGAATGAAGACAGACATGCTAATAGTCTTCACATAGATAAGCCATTACATATTTGAGAGGGAAGCCAATCATTCTCCCTCTCCACAGCAGTCAAGGAAAACAGGTCGCAAGACAACAAACCTAGTTACACACTAGAAAAAGCTTCTTAACACATAAGCTTAGCTAGCCCTAAAAGAGACTGCATATTGTATTTTAAAAGCTCTTTTTTGTTTTCTCATTTAGAAAAGGTTAAAAAAAAATATTTGTCAAAAATAATATATTAATCCTAACTTGTGGATGAGGAACGGCCTAGTGTTCTCAGGAGGAGCCTTTCAGCCCTATGCTGCGAGAGCCATGCTGTGTTGGGTTTGTGTGGTGCGGTCTGGTAGCCAGGGAGAGGCTGCAGGGCCTCTCTCATGTGTGAAGCTGCTCGAAGCTTTCCTCTAGCACCTCTGGCCAAGGCCAAGCCCATCAGCGACAGTGGTAGGGCCTCTGGGATAACGTATTTAAGAGGAGAAAAAAACTGCTGCAGAAGCAGCAGCGGAGAGAGGAGTGGGATGTGAGAGACACCCAGGTCAGTGCGGAAAGGGGGGAAGGGAGGTGGGCTGGAGCAGGCATTCCCCCGCAGCCTGTGGTAAGAAGACACGCTGTGCCCCACCCCTGCATCCACTGCAGCCTGGGGAGGACCCCACGCGGGAGCAGGTGGCTGCACCCGAAGATGCCTGTGACTCCATGGGAAGCCCAGACTGGAGCAGGCTGCTCCTGAAGGACAGCACCCTGTGGAAGAGACCCATACCCGAGCAGTCTGTGAAGAAAACTGCGGCCTGTGGGAAGGACTGATGTTGTAGAAGCTGGTGGACAACAGTCTCCCATGGGAGGGACCCCAGGCTGGAGCAGGGGCAGAGCGTGAGGATCCTGCCCTGAGGAGGAAGGAGCAGCAGAGACAGAGTGTGATGGACTGACTACAATCCCCATTCCCCATCCCCCCACACCACTCTGGGGGAGAACGTAGAGAAATGGGGAGCGAAGCTGAGCCCAAGAAGAAGGTTGAGGAGAGGGCAAGGTTTTTAAGACTCGGTTTTGTCTCTCATTGTCCTACTCTGATTTTATTGGTAACGAATTAAATTGATTCCCTCTCCCCTCACAGGTTGAGTCTGTTTTGCCATGACCATAATGTCCTTGTCTCGACCCATGAGCCCTTCCTTGCATTTTCCTTGCACCGTGGGGAGGAGTGAGCAAGCAGCTGCATGATGCTTTGTTGCTGGCTGGGCCTCAACCACGACACGCGCTCAGGAGATGCTGCAGTCTGTTAAGAGGCTTGAGGCTTCTCTACTTGAATGTGCTGGCAGTGGCTCAGACTTCGGCATCCTTCAGGAGCATTTGGAGCACACTCCTGAGTCTGCAGGTTCTATTGCAGCCAAGTGCAAGAGAGATGATTAAACGTAACAGGATGTGCTATACGATATCTGCAGTTAAGGTTGCAGAAGCCATTTATGTTCTGGCTTTACTGAACTGATTAGCACTGTACAGTCTACAAAAAAAAAACAATAGTAATGGCAGATGAAAGGAATTCCAGTAATAAAAAAGTTAAATTGTATTAAATACGTAGTGAAAAACATGAGGTATTTACAATTTATGTTCACAATCATTTCCTTAGCAACCTACATAACCTTTCAAGAGCTGTTTCTGAGTTAAGGCCACGAACTCCTTGGTTTCAGTGCAACACACTGAAATCACATCTTCTGGTTTACCTTGCAGGTTCAGCTAAAATCCTGTTATTTTTAAGTTGCCTTCAACAGATGACTCAGGAAAGTTCTCCTCCAGTCTCTGGTAGTCAAAAGTACAAAAAATACATTAGACTATATGATTTGGAGAAATACAAAAGACTGGAGAAACCAAAAGAACCCGTCCCTGCAGATTTGCTCACATGGTGCTTTTAAGTGTTTGATACAAGCAAAGTCATTCCTGCAGATGGTCTAGTTCTTAGAACACTTCCATTAGGATTTGCAGCCTCACAGGCTTTATCTCAGCAACCAAAACTGTGCTAGAGGGTTTAAGGCTTTTAGAAGGAAGCTCTGGACTGACCTCTCAGAACAACTTGAAGACATATCAGAAATTAAGCGGGGGGTGGGCGAGTGGATTGTTGTTCTTTCTGCATTTTCTTGTGTGCTTCCACAGCCAAGGATCAGGCAGCCTTCCTGTGTGCTTAGCTTACTAGTTCTCTTCTACTTTCAAAGACGACAAATTAGTTTGCTGCTAATCTCTGTGATAAGCTAATGCATCATCACCAAAAATTGCATACTACATTTCTCATGAGAATGTAATTGCTCAACATGTGGGGCAGTCAAATAACCCTTGGATTTAAGAATCCTTAAGTATTTATCTACAAAAGTGACACTAATGGCTTCAAAACTCTTTGTGCAGACTTTAATACGTAATTATATGGTCATATGCATTTCAAAATGCCTCTGAATACTGTTATGATAATGAACACATAATAAAAGTACACAGATTGTATATAGAGCTGAGACCGCGTCACCATGATTTATTTGGTGATGCAAGAAAAACTTCAAGTGTATGAAGAATAAACTCAATTAAAGGAAATCAATTCAATCTGTTAAAGGAGAATGAAAGCAGTGAATCATACTGAAATCACTCCTCTAATATTTTAACTGAACATGTAAGCTGGAACTAGACTGCCCATTACTTATGTGCAGATATGTGAACATAAGGGTTCAGGATAAGAAAAACTCAGTTTCCTGTATGTCTGTCACTGGCTTGATAGACAATCTCTGGTGAATGTAGAAATATCACAGTCATCCAGCATGCAAAACTGATTTGAAGTCTACATACACTCAGAAGTATTTACTGGGCAAAAATAAAGGTCACTGTGAATTTAGGTACGTGCTCATTGAGGTAAGGATTAAACCTTCACTCATCCTATACTTTTTTTGTCTTAAACAATGAGGGCTTAGCTCATTGTTTGAAAACCAGCCATGATCTGAGTAGATAGCAATAGTGAGATACTACAGTCCTACTCCCACATTCATATATGTCTTTTTTGTTGTTTAAGGCACATACACTTAAAGCTGTCAATTTTGCCTTCTGAAATTATGATTAAGGTTATCTTAACAGATGATATTTGAATTTAGTTCTGCTTGGAATTAGTAATCTTCAAGCCTAGATACATAATAAGTGATTTATCGTAAGATAATTTAGAATCTTAAGTGCCATGCAGGAGGAAGGCAATCTGCAATGTCCTTTATAAAATATTTAGAGATAAAACCTGTTAAAGATGACTAGCACATACACTTAGCAACATGGCTCACATTTTAGCGGGGAAGGGGGAAGAGAAAGATAAAACTGCTGGGTTTTTTTCCTTTTCATCTTCCTAGGACTGTTATTACTTGTGCTGTCCCTTTTAATTGCATTACATACTAAACAAGCAATTTTAGAAACGGATTATGATTGGTGAGTGAGAAAATCAGATAGTTTAATGTTGAAGTGTGCCTTTCCAAACAGAAATAAAACCAGCTGCATCCCTTTCAAAATCCTCCATTCCCACCTTTCTGTTCTGCCCCTCTGCTGAGGGCTACTTACCCCACTGCAAAGACTGAAGCACAGCAGCACTAGATCAGTTCAGTACGAACCTTGATGTTTGCTGTCTGCCCCAGTAAACCCACTTGGCTGTATAATGAAGCATATACAAATATGCTCCTGCTTGACTCTCCTGAGACTTTAACCTCCAGCAGTCACTTGCACCCTCCCAAAGCACGACTGTCCATACATCACCCAGAGACACTTTTTTGTTCCCTTTGGCCATGAATCAGTTGATGGCACAGACCAAGACAATAAACGTCTTTTTTTGAAAAACACCTGCATGTGTGCAAAATTTATGTGTCCATCTGAGCATGCCTTCTACAGTATCAGAGCTTTCAACATGGTGAAAGGAGAGAAATACTGAGGCCTACAGTACTAGTGAGAAATCTTGAGGCCTATAGCACTAGAGATCGAGGCCTACAGGACTAAAGTACTTAGATAAGGTACCAAAGGCCACCATTGCTCTACTCAGTCAATGCACGCTGAAGGCATGACAGCATTAATACATAGGTGCCCAGTCAGAAAAAGACTGGGAAAAGGAATTAAAAATCTGAGGAAGTCTCAGCAAACAGCTGTCTTCAGATATTGGCACAGAGGATGAAGACTACATTATAACGGGGTGTTCCTTGGGAGAAAGCACAATCACAAGTGAAGCCAACACAGAGATGTTTATGCAAACATTTCTTACTATTCATGAACTTTGAGGTTCAGTGAGTTCCGGTATTGTTATTTTTGTATTATTGTTGCTGAGGTGATAGGAGGAGGAAGAGTATGCCCAGAGGAATACTAGGATAGGAAAAATGTCTGAGTTAAATTCGAAAGGTCGGATATATTCTTTTATCCCATTTACTCCCTGACATCTCCATTTCCACATAGAAAGGAAATATATTCTGGATGGCTTTTAAAATCAATTATGCATGCGTTTTTCAAGCTCTTGTTTGGAAGAGAGGTCAGGGCCCATCCTTTTGAGAAAGACAATGGGAGCTGGTGCTTGACACTCTGCCAGACTATCTTTAAAGTCTGTTCTTACTCTTGTAAACGTTAATATCGCCCCTGAGGAGACTTCCTTTATCTGACTGGCAGCCAATATTATATAACTCTTTCTCCTCTCGCATTTTCCTGTAACTTAGAGTGAAGCAGCTATTCAGATTCCTTAGTACCTGTACAAATGCTTATACTTGCCCTCCTATATAATTCTTCTATGTGCTTAGATTTAAAGCAGTGACAGACTGCTGTCTGATGTCTGGGAAGGAATACTTTGTATCCTAGGCACACTTCTGAGTAAAGAAAGATACATCTGTTTCCAATGTGGAATTAGACAGTGCTCAGAACTAAATCAGAGCTTCCCACTTTGCTGGTACATTCTTTTTATGAGAAATTGGATGAAATATGTCATAGATGGGAAGTGTAATGAGGTATTATAAATGATAGCTATTAATATTATCTGGTGAGGGCATACAGTACTTCAACATTTCATTAAACATCATCTAGATTGGGATGAGGATTTTTAAAGAAATGTATTTGAGTGACTGCAACCTGCATTTGGTGTGTTCTACAAAATGTAGATATTGCTCTCCTAGTGTTTAGAGTCTGGGATAAGTCTCAGCCACCTTTTAAGTTTGTTTTAAAAAGGTCCTCCTAAATCAGTCAGAAAGCCCCTTGTATTATATTGGGGGAAAAAGAAAAAAAAACGCCCAATGAAAACACGTTGATACTATCCCTCTTTTTGAAAGTCATTTTTGACACTGAATGGATAAGAAAACCTGGATTTCCACTGACAAGTCAGGAGATGAGAGCACCAACCAGACACTCCTGAGCTGGTGAATTTGCTGTGTTTGTCACAAGGAATACAAGGAGGCAGTCAGCTCAGACATCGTGACAAGGGCTCAACACTTATAAGAAACCCACTACAAGCAAGAATTTACGGCTTTCACTCATAGTTTACAGCTCCTCTGTTATAATTTTAAACGTGCCATGCATGGTAGCAGTCTGCTAGCGAACCTGAGGCCTCTGTGAAGATCGCTGCCTGGTTATTCTCACCGAGAAGGAAGGAAAAGCTGCAGAACAGCAGCAGTGAATCCAAAATACCATGAGGCAGTGGAGAAATATGGAAGCTTGCCCATACATTTGCAAGGAACAGCCACGCGCTCTCGCACCCAGCATACAGAAAACAGCCATGATCCCTGCAGCATGATCACAGCATCTCTCATTCTGAAATTCACTCTCTGCATGCAGGGAGCTGTGATGATCATCCATACCATAAAATAATAAAACAAGAAACAAACAGAACACTGTTTCTGTGCTGTGTACAGCACCCTTCTTGGAGCTAGCAGCTAACACCCACAATACAGCCCTTTTGCATGGCCGGATCATTACTGTTTGGTTTCACAAGCATTTAAACCAGGGGGTTATTGGGCTACTAATATTACTTTTTAATAGAATATCAAGTTTGGACACTGGATTGCTGATATTTACGTAGCATGGGTGTTCCTGAATGTTCAAAATCATTAAGCGTTTTACAAATTCTGGAAAAAAATTACAATCTTTGGCATTTCAGGAAGACAAATTAAGTTTCTGGCTCCAGTTCCCATGTCTTAAGTGCAATACTTACCTTTTTTTCAAAATTCGAGGTACATGTTGACTGATCAATTTTATTTTATTTTCTTAAGACTTTACTGTGGTCTATATTAATGTCAGTTATATATTTGGGAAAATCTTCAGTGAAAAATGAAAAATAATCCAATACAAAATAATGCCTGCCCTTCATTCCTAATAGTACTTCCCTGGATGAGCTACAGAGTATGTGTAGCACAAAATTGCCAAAGATCTTCAAGTTTTTAGACTTCAGAAAATATGCTTTGCTCTTCAGACAGGTAACCACTGACTCAGGGTATAGCAAAGTTCAAATATAAGAAATTCTGGCTGGACAGTTCCTTCCTAGGGCTTTGTTTGAGATTGATGCAATAGTGTACAGTGCAATAGTAAACATCACCTACATATTTTTATTAGGCCAAGCAGGTAGAAATATGCTGAAATATATGTTATTGCATTATTTTTTGCTTTATTTTAAAGTCCTATAAAGTTGCACTAGGATGGGGCAAAATATATATGAACAATCTATCAAAACAGCTGCTACGCACTTTAAATATCCAATTTCTGTTCTGTAAAACTGCCACAGAAAAGAAGACAGCGTTACTTCAAAAAGTGGAAAGCAAAGGAGGTGCATACAGGGGGTACCAGGAAAGCCAGCAGCACTTGAAACATGAGAAGACAAGAATCTCTGTGCAGAGACCAATCCAGAAAAGCTATTAGGTGGGGAGGTGATTAGTATGTCTGGCCTTTCCCACTATGAAGGTACAATTTCAAAAGACGGAAATCACATCAGCTAAACCACTATAGTGTGCGAGTTCCTGAATCTTCCTCCCTTAGGTTATGTCAAGCACCAAATTAAGGTATAACCAAAGGCACCCATTCCAAACTACTTTTGATGCAAGCCACCAAGCCAAAGCAGACCACATTCCAATCAGCACCTGTGGCACCCATCACAAGTGCTTCATTAAGTATGGTGTCTCCAAGTACCCTGTCAGAAAATCCATTTTCCATAATACAGGAAAAATTGTAAAAAATAAACAATATTAAAAAAAAAATACATAGCACAAGAGGCAATTAGTTGTTGCCACATACTCCAAACATACCCTCCCAGCTCCCTAACTCATTGTAAAGAAGCAAAAATAATTCCGCCGTTTATTCAGTTGTATATTTAAGTCCATCCCTTGGTCACGCTAATATTTTTTCTTCCTACCAAACGTAGATCTTAAGCTGAGACAGTGATCCTCACCGAGTCCTTCTCCAAACAGCGTTTCCCACGACTGCATGCATGACCACGCTGCCAAATGCAATGAGCTGTACCTCCCAGCATGCTAACTGAGGCACGGGACACAGCCTAGCCTT
Source organism: Eurypyga helias (assembly GCF_000690775.1). Classification (NCBI taxonomy): domain Eukaryota; kingdom Metazoa; phylum Chordata; class Aves; order Eurypygiformes; family Eurypygidae; genus Eurypyga; species Eurypyga helias. The sequence goes on along the minus strand of NW_010231546.1, from coordinate 30,435 downwards.
GGCAGCACAAGGCCCCACACAGACTGGGCGGTCCTATCTATTGACAGTGCAGATCAGGACTACGATACACCTCCAGACGCAGACAGGAGACCTCCACTCTAAACTCCTGTACATTCTTCTGGAAGCATTAACACACATGCCAAAGCATCAAGCGTTGCCAAAGGCACAGGCTCACCTCAACCATTTCTGTCTGGCATTCAGACCAGAGCCGGTTTGCATCCCGTGGTTTAAAGTAGAGATAAAGCAACTATTTGCACCCATTGCTTAGAGTCTAAACTAACCAAGTCTAAATTAATCAAGTCCATTGGTCTAAATTAAGTACTGAGTCTGAATTACCCAAGCTGGCCTATTTATAAATATTTTAACACCTCTCTAAGATCATCTTTTGTTACACAAGTTCTTTCTAATCCTTGCACAGCATCACATAAACCGATGCATGATTTCTTCATTCCAAATCCAGAAATATTTACTATTTTGAATTTTGTTGTATAGTCTTTCATGATCTAAGTCTCTAAAAAGTAAGGGCTGTTTCCCTTACAGCAGAATTTTGTTCACTTTTTATATCACCTGCAACAGATTTTTAAATGCTGCCTTGAAACCCAACTGACCGTCAGTCATTAGCATTAGCTGCCTTATTAGCAATTTGCATTTTACACCCGTCTTATCTTCATTGCTCTTCCCTTCTCCTTTTAATGCAGTCCACGTGCATTTCAGTGCTGCTCCCATGGTTCCCTTTTACTCCGATGGAGTTTCGCTCAGGGTAATTTGCTTTGCATTACTGGATTTATGACTTTATGCACAACCAGCAGGATGACCTCAAACAATTTCAATTTTTATTATACTTCCCCATATAAATGTAATGGTTTAGTTTATTAAGGCAGCAGGTACTGCCAGCTATCAATGGCTCATTTTACAAGGTTTTAATAGCTCATTGATGCTATCTCCCATTTGCACAAAATCCCTGCCTTTGACACCGAGACGCATGATAATGTTATGGACGTTCTTTTAACCCTCAAGAAGTGGCCCAACACTGTATTTATCTGTTACTGGTTAAGAAATAAAGATTATTTTTAAGTCTTATTTCTATTAAAAGATGTGACCAAAAGAGGACTGTCAGTGATTTTTAGGTCCTTTCCTACCTGCATCTAGCAGGCAAGATAAAAGCAAAACTGGTTTTAATTATTTCTTGAGCTGTAACATAGACTCATTGGTGATCCATCTATTTTAAGTATTTAGAAGTTTAATTTCTAAACATTTCAAATACTCTGGTTCTGAATCATCTATCTCTTGAGAATACATACGGCGTCAAAGATACCATTCATCCATCTATTTAATATAAAAGTAACAGTTTTGCTTCAGTAACTTGCTGATTTCTATTAGTACCCACTTTTTCTTTCTAAAAAAATAAAGATATGTACCAAACAGACTGAGTTGTAACACCTAGTTACATGCATAATTAGCAGAGATTTCCCTGAACGATGTCCTTCAGATGGGAGAGTGTACGTGCTGGTCGGTAGCTGAAAGCACTACTGTGCATGCAGCCCCTATGCTGTAGATAAACAACCGAGTTTGCTCTTGAGGGGATTCAATCCAGCAGATTTATTTAAGTACTCTGTGTATTGGCAGTTTGTTTTTCAGCCGTTCTGGTGGTATTTTTTTCTTTCACGGGGTTATCTGAAATGCTTAAGGTATACTTTTGAGTCTCAAAAAGCTTTTGAGGAAGAAGTACACGCATTTTACCACTTTTTTAAAAATGCTGCCTGTAAGGTTAACATCCAGAATCTGAAGCCCTAAAGGGACCTTAACATCTGGCATTACTAATAGCTACACCAATTAACTGCCTCATGAAAACATTTATTTATCCTAATTAGTAATATCTTAATTAAAAAAGACCTTTTCTTTCTCAGTTAAATTTTAAACTATAAATTTCAATTGCTAAATTGTTAAATTTCAATTAAATTTCAAATTCAAACTGTTAAATTTGAATTTGTGTATTTCTTGTGAAAAACACAGCACACAAGAACAATGTTAGAAAAGCTTATTGTGCAGGCAAGTTCTCCTGAGGAGCCTCAGCCAGACAAGACTTCCCTTTTCCTGAACCAAGTTGTCAGTGGTATCCTCCATTCAGTATGGGTAACACTACTCTTGTTCTGTATGAAATGCTTTGAAAAACCAAGGAAGAGAAATTCCTAAATACAGATAAACACACTGTGGTCATGTTCCACTAGAGAGACTGTAGCTCCATCTGGGCCAAGATTAGATTGTTCTAGATTGTTCTACCATGATGTAAAGCTCAGAAGCCCTTCCAAGACCATGATTTTTTAATCCGCTTATTAAATAGGCCTACTTTTCACTGTGAACATCTACTATAACTCCCCAGCATTTTAAAATGCAAGCTTTGTAAATGGACGCATTTGTTGCATGAAGGCAACACTGCTGACGTAACCAAGCCCGAGTATCACATACTCCTGTAGAAGCAGAGCTACGTAAGTTTCTCTCCCAATTGCTTTTGGATAAGTTACAGAAATGTCTGATTTCATGTCTGAGGTTATAGACAGACAAATGTACAAAGGCTGACCAAGAGGCGCACAGAAGATTCTCCTTAACCCCAGCTGCCAGTTGGCCCCTACGACAGTGAAATTGAGTTTTTTGTCTCACACATTTATTTGCACACAATGAAACAAACTGAGAAGCAATTTTGTTACTCATCGGCTGTGTATGAAAGCCATATTCATCATGAGTTGGCCATTCATCGCTGTGCCATTATTGCTCACCTGAGAACGTGCCTGCAGATCACTACAGTTGGCAATGCTGAAGAGACGGGTGACTTTTCTCTCTGCCAACTGTGGCGTAGCTCCCTTTTAGCTTTCAGCGACTGATGAGATTTACCGTGTGACAAAGGCTCCTTGGAGCAAGATACAATGAAAAGTCTGTTAATTGGATGGCTTTCTTTAGCCTCCTTCAGCAACCTTTGTACCAAACTCAAGTCAGCTACCTGAATATTAGGCCCACGTAGGCAGCTCAGTGTGTCTTGAGATGTGCTGTGGAGGTGTACTGAGCTATTTTAAAAATCTGTAATTTTATAATTTTCCTAAATTACAGGGGAAAAGTTGAGATCATTACAAAAGCACTTAAAAACTCTAAAGGTTAAGTACCTAAAAAAAATAATTACCAATGCTCTTTCAAAGCCTGTGACTTAAAGAGAAAATGATATCCTTTCAACAAACACAATTAAGCAAAATGTACAGAAGTATGCAACTTTTCTATATTCATCTTTGCACCTGATTTAGATTTCAGTATTACTGTAAGATATATTTTCTTTTTGTGAATAATGTCTTTCAAGATATCAAGAATAATGTCTTTTGTTAATGTTTTATAACTTCATGAAATTACAGATTTGCTCACATAGCACATTATTCTTATTTCTCTATTTCAAACCCAAATGCAAATACACTTTAACCATTATTTTGTCACTTCTCATAATATCCACTGCATCTCCTCTCATGGGAAGTTGGAACATCATCCCAACCAATGTCTCCTCAGTGCCTGTGGTAGAAAAAGATGCAATTTGCAACCAGTTTGGGAGAGGCTGCTAAACTCTGCATCCTTCAGGATACATGTCTCAGTACAGGCACACAGGCGTGAGACAGAAATTAGAGTGACAAAAGGCCTGTGCTGTTAATGCCCTTCCACTGAACACACACAACCTTACAGAACCCAGCTATAAAGTACAAAGGGAAGATCAATCTACACTGTAACCACAAATGAAGCATCCTCCTGAACCTATCAGTATACTACTCTATCATTTAAGATACAGCTTTTTATTTTCTTAGAAAAGACCACAGCCCAAACTCCCACTTAGCACAGATCACATAAGCTTTCACAGAAATTAGGTCCACCCTTCCTGGGGAGCCAGGAAGCTGTAGGGCAAGAAGATACAGGACCATCTTGAACGCCAGAGGCAGCAGTCACTATGGTCTAACAGGGAAGCAATGCTGGTTTTAAGTATGTTTTACTGCCAGAAGCTCAGCTATTATAGGCCGGAGGGCTGAAAATATCTCACAAAATTTCTTTTCTGCAATCGCTACAGGCTGAAGAGTATTATGTCACTGACTCTGCATTATGTAAAATAAAAGTACGGCCACTGCAAAGGTTCATTTTAAAGTAAGTGTGCAGTTTCTCTTCTTAAACATGACATGTAAGTAAGGAATTGTCTCACTAATTAACAAAATAACCGGGGAACTTGAAATTATCTTTTTTAACCTGGACAAATACCATCAAGTTAATCACATGTATTTTTAAAGTAGATTGCAGGATCTCACAAGAATCAGCACCACAGACTGTGTTTAATCATCTTATTAATACAGAACCATAAACCGACTGGGGAGCAGTAAAGCACTCAAAATTTTTTTTGTCTCAAAATATCTTCAAAGTTCTGTATTTTAGCATCCTGCAAAAAATAACTGTGCAGGATCAGGGTAGCTTCATGATCTGAAGCCTGTGGATAGTGAAGACATTAGCAAACCCAAGAAAATACATTTGACTCCAGAATGAATTTGGAGTACAGTCTAAAAATAAAAGTTTATGTTCCTTTCCTTACTTGGCCGTTTTTGAATTCAACACAGTTTTATGCAGTATACTGCTGTCACATCTTGTTTATAACAAAATGAGAGCACAGCAAAATGGGTGGAATGTCACACCATGTCAAATGCCCAGGGAACTATGCCTTTTTTTCAGCTATATAGTTACCTAACATTAAAAGAAAAAACTAATCACAGTTGATGCTACTACAATGTTTATCTATTAGTTATAATATTCAATAACAGAAAATGCATTCCTTTACAAAAACTGAAGATGACAGGGCAGAGGGGGGGAAAAAATCACATTTAATATAAGAAATAGAAGTTGCCTCTGGGGAACATGCTGAAGTACAGGGTAGGCAGAACAATTCACAGATATTGAATTCAAATATGCATCAAAAGTAGCTCCTGAGTACTGTTCAAGGAACAGCTCTCAGCAGACGCTGTATTTGGGATTACATAAAATCCAACAGAAGGTATTATGAAAGCAAAACATACTTTGGAACCATTCAAACCATGTCAACACCTTTATTAACCCCCAACTGCTTGATTTCATACCTAGAAATGCACACAGGCAACCTGAATAAGTTTCAACCCTAACTTTTATGTTAGTATTTATCACGCTAACTACTACAGTGCAACATCAATTTCATAATGTGTACTCCCATTCATTATTTGAGAGGATTACTCATGTGCTCAAAGTTGAGACACATCCAAGAGGTACTCAATATTGGGCAAATTATTTTCATTAACATCAACCTTTCCTATAATAAAACAAGCGTGCATGCATAGCTTTGTAATATCACCGCATAAAACTAACTATTTCTAACCACAGTGGAATAAGAATTATCAAATACCAAGACGCCCTGTTCAATTTAAAATTCAGTTAAATAAATTAGACCATCTGAAAGACAAGATAATGGACCCTGTTTAATAGAGGTTATTAGTCCCACAACAATTTCTTAATTCACATTTGAAGTTGGCAGTTTTTATATCAGGTTTAGAAAAAGTTCTTACATCCTTAGAAGCTTGTCTAACTTCAATAAAGCTAATAAAAGATATTCTACAACAGCAAAACTTCCCTCACTTTTGCTCTTAGAGCACTGCCTTTACAATTATTAATATTATGTAATCCATGTAATTAAATGTAGAGGAGTTAGATCCAACACAAAATCCAAGTCTAAGTCAAATCCATGGAAAGCTTTTCTATAGGTAATTATTGACCTTTTTAAAATTACTACTACCATGTTAGGATTTGGAAACTATTTCTATATCTCTTCTATCTTCATGCAAATATTGGAGGGCGGGGGGGTATGGGGGAAGAAAAATGCTTTCATTTTTAGGGGATTGGAAAAAATGTGATTAGTATGAACAACTGGCACTAGTGAGATTGCAAAATTCACATTTCACTCAGCATGAAGACTCATATAGCTACTTGAGTTTCATTTTTCAATTTTTCATGCTTTTGTAAAAGAGAGACATAGAAATAAGCAATGTAATGGTATCATGAGCAATTATATTTGTTTAATGTAATACTCTCCTTGCAGCTAGACTTGCAAGGAGAAATCATTCCAAGCCTATCCAGAGAAGCATATAACATGCTCCTGGCAAACAATGCAACAATTGCCTTGGTGTACATGCATTAATGGATCGTGTCACAAGACTTGGATTCTTGCAGTAAAAGGGAAAATGATAACATCTTCAAGACTTTCCAAATTTATCAGCATTAGCATAGGGCACCATGAATACCATCCAGCTTGGCTGAAACAGAGTTCAGAAGAGTGAAACTTGACTAAAAAGCCCATTCGAACCACTCAGCTCAGTGTGTGGACCAGGAACCAAAATCAAAATCTGAAGAGGTGCAAGAACGATGCTGCCTCAGGAAAACATTGATTATGCAGCAGAATACCACCTAATGAACACATATATCAATGTTCTAACAGAGAGTAGATGGATCAACCATCTGGGGACTCAAAAAATAAGGATGTTTCAATCCTCAAGATTTGCTAGCCTAAAGTCAGTTTTGTTTTGGGTTTGTTTGTTTTTTCTAATTCTGGCCCTCACCTATCATACCCAGTAAAGAACTCTACTTCATACCTATATACTTGTAGCCATCGCAGCCAAGGTGCTCTCATCCTGACAGCTATTCCTAGTAAGAGACCATGCTGAAGAAGAAACGATGAGACCAGTTGCTGACAGGACTCCAAACCGTTTCTCTCCTTCACCCCACCATACAGGAAAATCATTACATCAAAACGACTACCAAAATCTGCCTATCACAACTGGCCGTCTTCAAGGCCAGGCCGGACAAGGCTTTGAGCAAACTGGTCTAGTGGAGGGTGTCCCTGCCCATGGCAGGGGGGTTGGAACTGGATGATCCTTAAGGTCCCTTCCAACACAAACCATTCTATGGTTCTATGATTCTAAGTTCAGTTTTCTTAAAGGTGAGTCATTTGGACTAGATGATCATTGTAGGTCCCTTCCAACTGAAATTATTCTAGCCTATATTGTATTCTATATTCTGTTCCAAATTTCTTCTGGTGAAACTATGAAGCTCTTCCCTGCATATTTCTCTCCAGGAGCGTCAGTCTTCCAGGTGCTGAAGCTTATAATATGAGCCAAGAAGTTTTATGCTCTTTTATAGTATCCAATACATTTCACTTTCTCCTAATACAGAATCAGTGTCCAAATTAGCTGTCATCTTTAAACTGCTTTATTTCACTGGAGTCCTGGGAAGCTCCAGTGTTGAAGGTTCCCTTGTGACGCTTTATGCAGCCTTGGAAACATTCTGGTTGATGGGAAGACCCAGCTCTGCAGCTGCCTTCTCATTGGTGTTCCTTTTGCCTTCCTCTCCGAAAGATGCTCTGTCCCCTGTGGAAGGCCTTGGAAGGGTACGGGCTTGGTGTCTTCTGTAGTGACCTGACTGCGACAGTCTCTCACTGGTCAGAATGGGACATTTAAGGCTGTTGAAATGACAGCCTGCTCCTTCTGTGGGTGGGAGGACGGCAAAGCAGGAAGGTCCATAGCTACATTCTCGGCAGCCAGGACTGTGTCATTACAGATAATTGAAAAGCCTTGTAACTATGAAAAAAACCTGAAGGCGACTTTGCCGTTGTAAGATGCTTGTTTTCCTGCATTTCAAGTGTTCTGCATAGCTCATGAAGTGAAGGGAGACATCTATAAATATAAAGGATTAGAAAATAATTTCCAGGTTTTGTAAATCACAATTTGTCATTGCTTTGAATGCTGATGCTTAGGAGTGGTTGTCAGCGGAACACTGCTGTCTTTAGAATTAATATCTCATTAGGCTTTTTGTTGAGTGTACTTGAAAAGAGCCTTTGTACATTTTCACTCTTATTCTCTGTTTAGGGATATGTTTCTTTCAAATAGATTATCAGCCCTGGCAAGTTTTGTTCCTGTTCCTCCTATTTTCTTTTTTTTATGCTAATCATGGAATCACAGAACAGTTTGAGTTGGAACATTTCTGCTACCACCATTAAAAGAAATCCCAAAGTTTCCAAATGAACCAAATTCACCAAGTGGATTTTCAGCCCTGCTAATGAATTACTACCATAATACTACATCCGGCCAACTGCTTAGATTCAATTTCAGATAAAATAAAAAAATATTCTTACTTGGTATTTGCAGGGAAGCCAAAAGATTAAAGATTTTCTGCTGCAGGGATTCCAGCTGTCTCTCCCCACAATCTTTCAGCCTTTGATTTCAAAAATTTTTTTTCAGATATGAAGGGAAATACATTTTGCTGACAGAAAAACTTTGCACAACATCATCAGAAACACCTTACCACTACAGCTGTTCATTTTGATTTCATTCTTGCTGGACTAGTTACAGAAGCACAAAGAAATACTGATGAGAGTGGAAATAAATATTACCTATTTCATCAGAAAAATAAAACTTAAAGTTTGCTTTTAAAACAAACTAAAAGCAGGATGCTTTCTTATAATATTTATTTAATTTCAGTAAAATATAATATTTTATTGAGGTAGGTGCAAAAGAACGGCTTCCCATTCTAAAACTCTGAGAATGCAATATAGAACTAGCTTCTGCATAATGTAAAGCTGTTACATATGTTGTACAGAAGCAACCAGTCTGAAAAAATTACATAAGTCTTTCAATTCAGTTAAAGACTGGTTTTCTGTCACACCTGAAAGGTGAAAATAATGCGTTTATGTCTCATAAAATATTTATTTCAATAGAGAAAAAAATCCTTCACTTATAATTTAATTTGTAGAAAAAGAACTTCTAAACTGAAAACTTCAGAAAAAGTGTCTTCAGTCTCCTATTCGCAAACAAAACTGGAAGAAGCAGTGCCAAGAAAGCTCACATTTAAAGAACTGAAATCTTCTTGGAGATCTTCAGTCAGTTGTGGAGGACAGGATGGTCTTCCACACACCCAGTGACTAGCAAATTAACCTCTGAATGCTTACTAAATGAACCCTCAGACTAACCGTAAAATATTCCTTGCTGGCACTGAATCAGTGTTAGAAGAACGGATGTCTCTTACATGATTTGAAAAGTCATTCCATACATTAAATGTTGGATTCATTCCACCAAATGGTGTCAAGTCAGTGTCTTAAAAATTCAGAGCTGACTGAAAAAAAATATTATCTCACATAAATCTTTATCATTAAAATTCTTGTAAAAGTCCACTAAAGCTATGTTTATTCAATAGAATCAGTGCTAACTATAATCAGCAAAACTAATTTGTGTCCAAAGTTTTCCTTTTCTTTCAAACGCTGTTAATAAAAGGATATTTATAACTTCAGGTTTAGCCAGTAAGTACTTTTGTAAGCGATTTAAATCCTAGGTGTGATCAGTAAACTCTGATGGAATGGTTTACTAACATTGTACAGCTTTTAATTAATTATTAAAAAGTAATAATTAAAAATAAAAATCAAACATGGCAAAAATCTTTTGATTAAAAAAAAAAATTCCCAGATTTCTTACTGGAAAGTTGCATGAAGTAATACAGACTTGCATTGAAAGACACCTCTATCTTCCTGGTTTGCACACCCAGGTAAATGACAACAGTTACAGGTACCTATCTTGAGCTTCTTGAGCCCATCAGCTGCTTCTCTTAGACGTGACTATTTATTTGCTACATTCAAGTGCTTTCAACTTTTTGCAAACTTCTATTTGTAAACTGTGCACTTACCTATTTCACTCCAGGAGGGTGGACCACTCTGAGTTTCCTTAGGTATTCAAATCACTGGTAGTCATATTTCTGATTAGGAAATTCCCAAATTGATGGGAAGTCTCCCATTAGTAGGTTTTTTTCACCCCTCACAAAAAACCCTGAAGGGTTGGTTTGGGCATGGTGAGGGGGTTTTGCTCTTTATTTCTTTTCTTTTCGCTAGTGGTAGGATACAGGACTTGATTATAGTTATGATTTTGATGACAGATTTTAGCCTTATTCATTCAGTGTGTTGGGTTAAAAATAAACAAAAATAGCAGAACTCACCTATAGTTGGTGACCTGCCCTTCCATGAATCACCTACGCCTATGAGAACTTCTGACTAGAGACAGGACTTCAAATTAGAAGACATTCAATATTTGAAGCCTTGAAATCAAGGTTTCATATGACCTGTTACCTATTCAGATTCTTACAGGCTTCTGTTCTCAAGACAGACCTTAGGCATTCGGGCAATCAAATCATTCATCATTCACATCAGATCATAGAGCCATGCACACTTCTTTTAAATACTTCCCTGATCATTTTGTTGGTGAAAGTCTTAATACCACATGAAACCAACAAACCAATTTCATTTAGAAATTCACGGTGATGGCTACTGGCTGTAACAATTGACCGCACACCACTCAGAATGTTGACCCCCAGAGTAGAGATGGCATTGAGACCTTCCAGAAATGAAGGCTGATTCCTTGTGGTGCTGCTTTGACAAGTGTGAAGCCAGGAGGTCAAGGAAAAAGGAGTACTCCCCTCTAGCTGACCCTCATTTGGCCTCATCTTGAACAGTGCCCAGCTTCGAGGGGTCCCTGTACAGAAGGCCTCACACCAAGCTGGAGACAGTCCAATGGAGGCTATGAAGATGGTTAAGAAGCTGGAGCGTGTGGCACAAGAAGAGCAGCTGGTGAAACAACACTTCACCAGAGAAGTCTAAGGGACAACATAACTGCATGTCCAGGCCACTGCAGGTAACTCCACTACTTAAAATGGGGAGTTACAGGAGAGAAGACAGACACAGGTACCCAGCAAAAAGACAAGAGAGAACAGTCACAAGATGCAATGTGGAAAATTTCAATGAGTCGTAAGGAAACAATTCATCCCAGTGAGAGGGGTGAAGCAGGGCTATGGAACCGGAGATTTTCAAAACCTGACTGGCTAAGGATCTGAGCAACCTGACCTAGCTTTGAAGTTGGACTTCTTGGAGCAGAGTTTTAGCCTAGATGCCTCCAGAGACATCTTCTGACCTAATTTCTTATATAGTTCTGGAAGCTTTGCCTCAGAGCAAGGAAGTGAAGAAAAAAAAAAAAAAAAGCCTGCAGAAATAGTTAAGCTAGCAAAGCAACTACAACAGAATGCAGAATGAAGACAAAAGATTTTTTAAATATATATATTGACATTTATTTTTTAAGTGGAACTGATGAGAGTTCAAAATATGGTAACAGAAGGGGCAATGGGAAGTAAAAAAAATACCAATTAAGGAGAACCTTCCAAGTTTTGTAAACTAACAGAGAAAGGAAATATGGAAATAAAAAGATGCAAATGAGTAGAGATGTCTTCTGAAACAATCATACCCACCTTTAAAGAGTTGCCTGTAAGGAACTTACTTTTGCTAGTCAGACATCCAGCATATTCAAGCTGGCTGCTATTGGAAGCTACACCTCTAAAAATACAAAGCTTTACTTTCTGTGTCTGTAAGCCTAATACTGCAAGTTAGCAGATGGCTCCACTGAACTACATCTCTTAATATTCACAGTATTTGTAAGGGTTATTTTACATTTAAGTATCTCAGTCTTGAGTTTCATAGTTCTTACATAAATTTATTGTCTAGACAATATGCAATTTTTACTGTATGGTAGTTTAGGAAGAGTTTTGTAGGTAAAGGTTTTGTAAATAGAAAAAATGGAAATTGTGTCCTTTCACCACAAACTTAGGTTTACCCAATCAGTCTATTGAGAAATGCTGTTTTTCATGCACTTTTTAGTTAAAAATATGTATGTCCATTTTGGAGAACTTGGCCATAGACAAATTTGCCTAAAATCTGCAGTTACATGAGCACGGAATAAACCAGCTGCAACTATGCCCACAGAAAAAATGGCTTTCAAATACAGCACGATAACAATTCTGCAAAATCCATCTGATACCAAGAAAGAGACTATACTGCATTTAGGACCATCAGTTTCCCACTATTTCAGATTGAGTTTTTGCATGACTTCCTGCACTAGAAAAAACACTGTTTGTGGAAAATTGACTTTGCATCATATATTCATTCAACACTTACATTTGTGAGACTTAGAGAGCACTACTCCCTAAGCAGCTATCACACATTTCCCTGATCATCCTCAAGAATCCCCTTTTTCACAAACTGAAATTCAGGCAAAACCTAATCCCTAGCAAAATTTAATAAAAAGTTTACAAAGCAGATTTACATTACACTGAGAAAAATTAATTATAGAACAATAGGAAGAGAAGAGGGTCATGAATCAATAATTTCTTTGTTAGAATAACGACTCATGCAGTTTTTATTAAAAGCTGTCATTTTCTATACTGACAAATAGTATTTTTTTCCTGCACTGAGAAAAATTATTTCTATAGATAAAACCAGCAGGGTTAGGATCCTCTCCCCTTTCCCAGTCTCTCTTCCCCACACCTTCACTTTTTCCCAGTGCAGGCTCTTGGATGGGAACCATCAATATTGCAATTTCCGTCTGCTTCCATAACAAAGTGTGATGGACTATTTACCTATTAGAAGCCCAGATTCATGGATGATATAAACAAAAAAAAGGGGGGTGGGGTAGAAAGAGAGATCAGTATCCTCAGCTTTTTTTACCACTATAAATGAATGATTTGTAATTTTTGTCCAAGTTCTTAGAATCATAGAACTGTTCTGGCTGGAAAAGACCCTTGAAACCGTTGAGTCCAACTGTCAACTTCGCACTGCCAAGCCTACCCTAAACCATGTCCCTAAGCAATAAATCAAATAATTTCTTAAATACCTCCAGGGATGGTGACTCCACCACCTCCCTGGGTAGCACGTTCCAAAGCCTGACAACCCTTTTGGTGAAGAAATTTTTCCTAATATCCAATATAAACCTCGCCTGGCGCAACTTAAGGCTGTTACCTCTTGCCCCATCACTTGTCACTTGGGAGAAGAGACCAACAACCCTCTCTCTACACCCTCCTTTCAGGGAGTTGTAGACAGTGATAAGGACTCCTCTGAGCCTCCTCTTCTCCAGGCTGAATGCCCCCAGCTCCCTCAGCTGCTCCTTACAGGACTTGTGCTCCGAAGCCTTTCCCAGCTCTGCTCCCTTCTCTGGACACGCTCCAGCACCTCAATGTCTGTCTTGTAGTGAGGGACCCAGAAGTGAACACAGGAATTGAAGTGCAGCCTCACCAGTGCTGAGCACAGGGAGACAATGACTTCCCTTGTCTCTGCTGACCACACTGTTCCTGATACAAGCCAGGATGCCACTGGCCTTTTTAGCCACCTAAGCACACTGCCAGCTCATATTCCCTGGCACCAAGGTGAGGCTGACAGGCCTGTAGTTCCCCAGATCCTCCTTCTGGTCCTTCTTGTAGATGGGCATCACATTTGCTAACCTCCATTCCCTGGGATCTCCTCGGTTAGCCAGGACTGCTGGTAAAGATGGAAAGTGGCTTTGTGAGCACAGCACTTCCACCACCTCCCCAGTACCCTTGGGTGGATCCCGTCGAGCCCTATAGACTTGTGGGCATCTAAGTGATGTAGCAGGTGGCTAAGAATATCTTCTTGGATGATGGGGGGGTTTATTCTGCTCCCCATCCCTTTTTTCCAGCTCTCAGGGCTGTGTGTTTGGAGAACAACTGGTCTTACTACTAAAGACTAAGGCAAAGAAGGCATTAATTACCTCATCCTCTGTTACTATGTTTCCCTCTGCACTCATCAATAAAGGATGAAAATTCTCCTTATCCCTCCTTTTGTTGTTAATGTACTTATAGAAACATTTTTTATTGTCTTTTACTGCAGTAGCCAGATTAAGTTCTAGTTGGACTTTGGCCTTTCTTCTCCCTGCATAGCCTCACAACATGCCTGCAGTCTTCCAGAGTGGCTTGCCCTTTCTTCCAAAGTCCATAAACTCTCTTTTTCTTCCTGAGTTCCAACCAAAGCTCTCTGTTTAGCCAGGTGAGTCTTCTTCCCCACCAGCTCATCTTCCAGCACATCGGGACAGACTGCTCCTGTGCCTTAAGGATTTCCTTCATGAAGAGTGTCCAGCTTTCCTGGGCTCCTTTGCCCTTGAGGTCAGCCTCCCAAGGGACACTGTCACCCGTTGTCTAAACAGGCCAAAGTCTGCTCTCGGAAAGTCTAAGGAGGCAGTTCTACTAACCACCCTCCTTACTTCACCAATGATATGGGAAATGCATTTAGTTTGGATTTGTTATAACATTAGTTTATCTTTGTAGCTTTAAAGCCATGCCGAGGCATGGGTTAACCACCAATGTTAGTTTGGTTCTGCTTTTGTATTGCTTTAATGACTTTGTTCTGTAGCCATAACTCTCTGTCCTAGCTGTCCTGTAACATGCCCCATGATCTTATACAAACCACTCACCTTGTACGAACCACTGATCCAGTAAAAAAACAGTTTTGCCTGACCACATGCGTAGGGAACAAGGACTTGGCAACAAGAACAGCAGGGGGTGAAAAGTGCACCGTGAGGAAGACCTACAGCCTTCATCCCAACGACCACCTAAAGCGACCACCAGAGTAAACTACGCAGACGCAAAGAGGAGGAGTCTGGGGCGTGACATATGCTAATGATTTCTCAGAACTAATTATAATAAACCCACCCTATTCTCGGAAATATAATGAATATGTAACCAAGAGTCATGTATATGGAACACGATTATATAAAGAATCTGCTTAAGCATTAAGGTGTGCAAGTTAGATGGAGCTATCCCGCTTGCACCTGGCGCTGTAATAAACATACCTGCTTTATAACTCTCCGTGAGTTGTAGGGGTTGTTTCTGCACGTCACCAAGAATCAAAAATTCTAACTTTTCATGGCCACTGTGCCCAAGACGGCCTCCAACCTTCACGTCACCCACAAGTCCTTCTCTGTTCATGAACAACAGGTCTGTCTAGTGGGGCACTCTCTGCAGTTGGCTCAGCCACCAGCTGTGCCAGGAAGCTGTCTTCCACATGCTCCAGAAACCCCCTAGACTGCTTCCTTACTGCTGTGTTGTATTTCCAGCAGACATCTGGTAAACTGAAGTCTCCAAGGAGAACAAGTGCTAGGGATTGTGATACTTCTCCCAGCTGCTTACAGAAAATTTCTTCTACCTAGCTATGTTTTCTTGTGAAAAGTTAAAAATAAAAGCATATTTTAGAAATCAGAATTGGTCCATCAGTGCTGTGTCATTTTAAAACTCAGAGAATCTGCATGCAAAACAACGGGCAATGGGCTCTCAGCACCCTACAGCTATACTGTGCTGTTGATAGAGGCTGAAGTAGTTCTCATCAGACGTATTACTCTGATTCACTTCTTAGCACACAAGGACTTCACATGCAGTTATAACTGCGTTAGCATCCATGATACCAGTTCTTAGGAAAAAAAAAATAGTGAAGTCTTATTAGCAACATATAATAAACTTCTGACATCTGGAAGCTCACATGTCCACCAACATCCAGAATTACTTGCAAGAAAGCTGGCAATGGTAATGCAGATAGTTATAGCATCCAAAAAAAAAATCCCAAAATTGGTAACTCAACAATTATTGTATAGCATAAAATATAACTTCATCCAATAGTTAAGGTCAATTTTTAGCATAGATTTTTTTTACAGTGCCTTCAGCATTCATGTATCTAGCGAGTATAAAGTGAAATTTCAACATAATCAGTGAGGAAAACCTTTTGTTTACAAAAGATAGATGATTGTGAGAAAAGTGAACATATGAAATGAAAAGCCAAGTAGCACGGGAAAGAAAGCACAAGTGGTGGTTTTAGTCAGGACAGAGTTAATTTTCTTCACAGTAGCTGTTTTTGGACACGCACTGAGAAGCATACTGACACGGTGGTTTTTAGTTGGTGCTGGGAAGTGCTTGCACTAATTCAAGGACTTATGTACTGCCCCTGTGATCCCAACTTTCTTATTACAGCGATGGGGAAGGGGGGAAGGAAGCAGGACACAGACAACGCGCTACTAACCAAAGGAGTATTTCATTCCATAGCAAGTCATGCTCAGTACATAAGCTGGGAATGGGTCTGGGGGCTATAGCTTGCTTCCTTGTTAGCTCCTTTGCTTGCCTGCCTGTTAGCTCAATTGTCTGTCATCCTGCTAGCTTGCTTGTTCGTTAGTGAGTTGAGGGGTCAGTTGGCTTTCCTGATCGTGCTGTCGCTCATGGGGCTTGCTCGGACTCTGGTGCGATTGCTCTTGGGCTCTGGGGCTCTCTGGCTCTGAGTCTCGCTACTTGGGACCTGGCTGCGTATCATTTGGTGGGTGGTGAGCAATTGCAGAATACATTTAATTTTCCATTATTTAAAATACTTATTATTATTTGTATTCTTAATATTATTAGCATCACTATAATATTAATTATATATGCAATTATTAAGTTATATGATTAATTAATATTCAATTATTAAATAGTTCTCATCTCAAATTACAAGCTTCCTTGTCTTTTCCTCAGATTCTCCTCCTCCACTGGAAGAGAGGGGAAGTGAGCGAGCATCTGTGAGGTACTTTACTGCTAGCCGAGGTTAAATTGTGACAGCACATAACTAAAACAACATTAATACACGCTTTCAAGGGGAAAACTGTATTAAATAATCACCTAATAAACACAAGGAATAAAAATGAATGACAGTAGCAGCAACAACAAAATGTGTTGAAGGAGTGTTGCTCCGCTCATCTCCAGCCCTGAACCTCCTGAAAAATGTGAATTTCAAATAAAGAGAGGAAAAAAGAGGAGGAAAATACCCTAATGAAGCTAAAAGAGGCTGCAGTAAACTAAAAGGCTAAAATCTCTAAACTAAAACATATTTTTCATGAGACAATAAATTTTGAGGCTGTTCTTGATGAAATCTATGAAACATTTTGGACAAAATTGCTACTGGTTTGAATTCAGCTGTCATCATTTGCTTCCTCGTGGTGTATTAACACACATAATTAACATAAGAGTGATGGTTTAAGAGGCTCGCATCTTTTCACTGATAGCTACTTCCTTTCTCTGAGGTATGGACATACATATACCAAACATATAAAATATAAATGTACATTTGGCAGCTTAACAAGAGTGTTGCAAATGAACTAAAGATCTCCTAACAATGTAATGGGCTATTTTGAGGCCCCAGATGAGTGCAGAGGAAGAAATCACTTCACATATTTAATGGCAAGACAGCTACCAAAGCTTCGATCTTCTCTCCAGCCGCTTATTCTCTCCCTGTCTCTCTAGAAGTCATGAGAGGGCTCTGATAAGCACAAAGTAACAGATACCTCTCATAGGCTCTTCCTAATAGCACAGTCTTCTACACAAGGTACTTCAAAGTAAAAAGAGAAATTGGAAAGCTTCCTGTCTTCTACTGTCCGAAATCCGGGATGGGAAGCGCAGAAGTGCATAGCTTGATTTCTTACAAAAGAATAAATTATATAAATACATTTCTCAGAATGTATTAGAATGACCTAAAGAATGACCTAATTACAAAAAAAAAAAAACACCCCAACAACAACAAAAAAAAACCCCACAGGTATTTGCACAGTAGGGAAATGGAGCAATGAAGTCCTGTCCCTGGTGGAGTGGTGCAGCACACTGTCACTTTCAGTCACTTCGAGCATCTACCATTTCAGGCATCAACAGAGGTAACAGAGCAAGTCCACTGATTTTTCTCAACACATCCAGTGTTACATGACTAGATTATCTGAGCATCCAGACAGCATAAGAGAAAGGAGCCATCTTAAACCTCCAATTTATAAGATACTTTCTTCACAGCGCTTCCAGTTGACCAGACACCAAGTGAGATCGCTTATCAATCCTTCTATAACTTTACTCTTTTTAGCAATCTAGTCATGAACTGATAACACCACCAATGGAACTAATCAGAAATGCTTAAAACAATGACTCTACAACAGTAAGTCAAAATTTTCACAGGATCAGTATTTTCTTGAAATTTGATCAACTCCTTCAACCACAGTACAGAGTTTTCAAAGCAGCCTATTGAAAACTGCAGTAAAGACAAAGTGACTGGCAGTAAAAAAAGTGAATAATTATCAAAATCAGAAAGAAAGTTAAAATCATGATACCCTAATTATTCCACCTCTGCAGAGCACTGAGCTGATGACTTAAAATTAGTTTCTCCTGGGAGCCTCTGTGTGAACAAAAAAATGTTCACAGTTAAAAGTTGGAAAATAAAAATGTGTTATTTCTTATTAATTTTTTTCTAGACTAGATTTAGAGAAAAAAATCACAGCTTTAAAGACTGAGGGGGCAGTGTGTCCCATTGATGTACTCTAAATTATAACCCTTTTTTATTTCCTCCTTAATACATGGAAAAACATCACAATATTGTTTCTTCTATTACCTTTTCTATCTAATGATTTGGGTATTTTGAACCAATTTTTCTGCATGCTGAGAAAAGAAAGACTCTGGAGAACATCCCCAGTGCTCTTTTATGGTTAAAACTTACAAGGCATACAGGAAAGCCTACTAGAAGATAATAAAGAACTGAACAAAAAAATAAACCTCATAAAAATATCCACTCCTTTTGAAACAAAAAAAACCCCACAAATCTTCTATACTGCTCTGTGTATTATAAAGAAGACTGACCATTTTAATGAGACACAGTTATCTTGTATTCATATGCTGGTAAGCAGATTTCACAAATTTGAATATTCATCTTAAAGAATATCCTGATTCCAGGTGTTTCTCCCCCTTTTGCCAGCTCTCTCTCTTTTTCCTGGAACTTTACAGAGTATTTGGTCAAGAAGTTGTGCCTAATACTTTTAATGATCGTAGTTTTCATTAACTCTCCAAGACAAAGACATTTGTTCTTCTTTCTTGATTACAAGGCCTTCCAAGCAGCCCAAGGTTACTCTCAAAAAAGTATAATACAACTGCAGGATTGGAGAAGTGATTGTTAACCTCAGATAGATATTAGAAATGCTTTTCTGAGTTAAAGGAAGATTATTGTGAAGGCCTTTATCACTGTCTCTTTTCCCCTTATTAAAGGGGAAAAAAATGCTTAACAGACAGTTTCATCAAATTCTTAATTCCTTGCCTTTCCTTATTGTCATTCCAGCCTGCCAAGAAACTTGCATTCCTTCTGCCTAAGTAAAAACTCTGACAGCAAATAGCTATGGAAGGCCACAGGTATGAAATTATTATTTGTAACATATTATAGATGACCTAGATGATAGGTAACAAGTACAGCTTCCTTCTTTGCTTTTATGTGACCATGAGAAATCCGACTTGTGCTCAGATCCTCCTAGAGCTAGCAGTTCGCTCCTAATAATGCTACAGAAGCGATGTAAGATGTGAAGGAGGCTCCTTACCTGACCAACTGATACATTCGTGAAAAACATAACAGAGTCAGAAAGCTCTTGGCAAGTCCCTTGTGATCTAAAGAGAAGCTTTAATTTCCAACTCTTGCCAAACTCAATCATTAAGTCTAATAAAAGGCAAAACAGTAAAAGACTGTTTATATCATTAAATAATCACGACTACAGTACTACTACTGTTGGATGCTAGGCAATAGACTTCAGTACAACCCAATCTGTGGCCCCTCAGATCACTCGCTCCAGAGCCAAGATATCAGAATTGGACATAAAGTTACTAGTCGTGACCAAGACAGAAAACAGTCCTGTCACACTGACAGACAGATCTAAAGCCCTGACATTAGGATATGAAGCATCATTTTTCCTTCTGGTAGATATCTTTCTATTAAAGTATAAGGACTTATAAATGCCAATTTCAAGACATTTTGTTTGTTCCTCAGATTGAATACAAGTCAATCTCATGTTTATTTCTAGATTTCCTACAATATAAAATAATAGTGATGGATGCTCCTTTCCCATGGTATAAAATAACAGAAAGTTGGGATTGATCCCTAACAATACACCATATTTATGTCACAGTAATATTCTAAAAGGTAGTTGTTTCATGCCTTTGCCATGGAAAAACCTCTGGAAAATCCAGGAGATAAGGATCAAGAAACTCCTCTTTACATGGGGCCCAAATCTGAAGTATTGTTCTCACTTCATTAGCCTGTTCTCCTTATTGTTTTGGAGCATGACTAATACAATCTTTTTAACTCCTCTTCATCCACTACTTACAGTTGATAATGAGATACAGGATGCACAATTCCTTATTCATAGCTAAACCCCGTAAAAGCAAATCCAATCAAAATCTCAGGTACACCCTTTGAAATCCCACTGTTATCAGTGACAGTATGTGGGGCTTCTGTGCAGACTACAACCATAAAACCTTTATGGCAAGGTTTTATGTTCAAATATGCTCAAGATAATTACCAAATCAATCATCCTGAAATACATCTGAGTCCAACCAGGCTTCAGGAAGGACAGCAGCAATAAGTGCTTTCTTAAGAAAGGCTGGTTTTCCACTGTTTTCCCTTTTTATTTAGATCCTGTATTTCTAAAAGAGCAACTTCAAAGTCCTGCGTTTCTGAAAAGTGTGAATTATTAATAGCAACATGTTTAAGATCCTGTGCATTATTCATTTATTCCTACCAACTATTTAGGCTTCTGAAAATCCTTCTGCTTTTTTACTGAACCCCATACACTTCACAATATCAAGAACAATGCCTTGGTGGCTGCTGAACAGACAACAGCATCTGTTTATAATATTGTAATATAAGCAAACTGCAGTGCAAAACATGTTATCTGAAATATCCTTGCTTTTGCACATTAGAAAAAGGTTTTGTAGTGATTGGAATACGTCGATCCTTCTTTCCCTGATCTGGTTCCTCTCTTTGTGTCTTGTATGCTCCTCAAATGCCCTCCCTCTGCATCCCATGATGTTTCCCATAGCCCTAGGCAGGGACCTTTCAGTGTGTGATGTGCTCCAGTGGCTGATGCCAGGGTCCCATGGCCATGGGTGTCACCCCCCGTCCATGGTGCTGATGGCCCTCTTGAGACAGCCCTAGCAAGGCCTGGGCGTGTTATTCTAAAAAGGGTTGTACTGGGGTGTGCCGCCTGCCACTGTGCCTCTGGGGTCCCCTGTGTATGTGGGGCCAAGCCTTTGGTGGCCTCATACCCCTTCTTGTGATAAGCCTGGGAGGAGAGGGGGCAGGGTAATATTGGGGTTCCCGCTCATCTCCTCCACATATGAATGCACACAAGGCAAGCTTTTTGCCTCATGAAAAAAGAAGAAAAGCAAACAAAATGTGTGACCTTCCAGTTAAACTTCAGCCCAGTGACAGGGTGTTCACACAGATACAGCTTTAAGCTACCTAACGCTCCTACCGTTGTAAACATACTGTTACAGAGCTGAGCAGATGCCAACCAGTAAAGGCTGTTCTACTTGTTCAAAACAGCTTTGTAACTTCTTTAGTCTGTAAGTGCCTCAAT
This sequence comes from Eurypyga helias, assembly GCF_000690775.1. Classification (NCBI taxonomy): domain Eukaryota; kingdom Metazoa; phylum Chordata; class Aves; order Eurypygiformes; family Eurypygidae; genus Eurypyga; species Eurypyga helias. The sequence goes on along the minus strand of NW_010231546.1, from coordinate 9,097 downwards.
GATACACACACATTATCTACTGCTCCTAGTCATCTAGGAGGCTAGATGACTTTTGATGAAGCTTGCAGCTTGCCTAAGTCAGAATTCTGGGGTAATTGGGTGTAGCTGTAACTACACCATAACAACTGCATCTTCAGAAAAGGTAACCAGCAACAGCTATTCAGGTCTAAACTCATATTTTTAAGAAATAACTGATTTTTCTGTTGAACACAGACCTATAAAAGAGGCTTTAGATATTTGGCATCAGCTCTTTAAAGTACTGGAGCACACTGAATTCCAGCCCCTTGCAAACAGTATTAGGGGCATAACTCCTAACAATGCCTGCCTTGTTAGCTATCCGAGCACTATTAAAAGCCCTGACAGAGTACTCGCCTGCATCTCTGAAAATCATAACAAATCTGATTGCGAGTGATTCAAAGCCCCTCAGGTGTGACAGCGTTCAGTGGAATTTCACCCAAATAGCTTTGAAATAACTTTTTTCTGCAAAGGATCAGCCTTCAGAGATGTAAAAGTGTTTACTGAATGCTTAATATAGATCAAAAACAATTTTTAAAAATATATAAAATTCTAAATATGTACATCTCAAAGGTATCTTTAAATAGACCAACAAAATGGACTCTCCACTGAGACTATTCAAAATCCAGCAATATTTTTTACCACATTTCAATTTTAAGTATGATGCCAATACAAATCAGAAACATTTTATGAGAGGAAATGGTAATGAACAGGTCTTGCCTTTTTCTCTCAGCTGAAAGATCTGGCTGCTGCAGAGTATTCAGACACACAGCCCTTGCATTCAGGTGGTACCTGTTTCTGTCTGAAGGGTTTGCCTCTAAGCACACTTACATTCATTATTTTTTGCACACTCACAGTATCACCTTATTTGAACCATAGAATCACAGAATGGTTAGGGTTGGAAGGGACCTTAAAGATCATCTAGTTCCAACCCCCCTGCCATGGGCAGGGA
>NW_010231546.1:0-8099 GCF_000690775.1 Eurypyga helias | reverse complement strand
CGCGAGCCCGGTTTCCTCAAGCCCCCATCCAGCCTGGCCTTGAAGACATCCGGGGATGGGGCATCCACAACATCTCTGGGCAACCTGTTCCAGTGCCTCACCACCCTCTCTGTGAAGAATTTCTTCCTAATGTCTAATCCAAACCGCCCTGATTTCAATTTGTACCCGTTACCCCTTGTCCTGTCACTACAGGCTCTTGTTAAAAGTCCTCTCCCAGCACCCTTGTAGGCCCCCTTCAGATACTGGAAAGCTGCAATGAGGTCTCCTCGGAGCCTCCTCTTCTCCAGGCTGAACAAGCCCAATTCACGCAGCCTTTCATCATAGCAGAGGTGCTCCAGCCCTCTGATCATCTTTGCGGCCTCCTCTGGACTCGCTCCAACCGGTCTATATCCTTCTGATGTTGAGGGCTCCACAGCTGGACGCAGCACTCCAGGTGGGGTCTCACCAGAGCAGAGTAGAGGGGCAGAATCACCCTGTACTGAAATTTGAATACCGTCTGTCTCTCTAAGTTACTCCATCCTCTTTCCTTTAGCAAGTGACTTTAGAATCCGTATTTGGTGTTGCTGACACGGCTTTATGTGAAGAGGGTTCCACTGAATCCCTGGAGCGCAGTCCTACTTCCGCACAACCAGCCAAGTAGCACTGCTTACACACAGAAGATCGTTCAATACGCTCGGTCTGCTTCCACCGCCTAGGATTGTTTTATCCATCTATATACCCATCTATCATTTCTGCACCTCTGCAGCATTATTCACCTTTATTTTTATTTTGTTTACTCTATTGTGCTGTAAAAATTCCTCTCTATAATCTCTAACTTACTGATAAATTGTGGAAGTTCTTAGGATTGCCTGCTTCTCCTAGCATTTTCACCACTGAATCCCTTTTGCTCTTTTGTTGCTATTTTCTCATACTATTAAGTTATTTTGAGAAGAACCATACAGAAAAAGAAGCTAATGGACTCATGCAAAATAGCCCGAAGATAAAAAGGGACTTCACCCCTCAAAAAAAAAGATTTGATTAATGGTTCAGGAAACTAAATTAATTAAAAGTACTAACTCCACTGGTTTAATGAAACAGAAAGATAACAGAATGCAAGTAGTATATACATCAGATCTTCTGGCTTGGAAAGACATACTATAGGTGAAGTTACTATACAAACAGTAAGGAGTAAGGAATTTTTTGAGCAAGAGTAATTCTACTGAATCAGACAAGCAGTGAACAGACTATGACATTTCAGGCATTTTCTAACTCCAAAGCATGCCATCATCCCAGCAGTTATCTGGAGCATACGTGACTAGCTACAGCTCTTCAGTAACTGTGATGTACTTATGAATTTTTCAATGCAGATTTGAGAGAGCTCCAGTTTCCTTTGTTTGTGTATCCTCCCTGAGCTACCAGCGCTACACAGAAGTCCAGTAAAAATCACAGCCAAGAAATAAGAAAACCCATGCGTCTTCTTGTCCTACACTGTTATTAAAGAAACAAACAAAACCCATACGAACAGTGGCATTTCGTTGTTCAAAAGGGGTTTCCACATGCAGTCTTCATAAGGGGTGCTCTTCAAACAACGCTTCCTTTTCCTGAATTGCAGAGATGGAACCTGATTTTCATGGTTTCCTTTTCTTCCTCAAGAGACCCTACCTTTAAGCAGATCAAATAGTTACATTTGATTAGTTACATCATAACTATTGGGCCCAATAGTTACATTGGGCTTGTTCAGCCTGGAGAAGAGGCGGCTCCGAGGAGACCTCATTGCAGCTTTCCAGTATCTGAAGGGGCCTACAAGGGTGCTGGGAGAGGACTTTTTACAAGAGCCTGTAGTGACAGGACAAGGGGTAATGGGTACAAATTGAAAACAGGGAGGTTTAGATTGCATATCAGGAAGAAATTCTTCACAGAGAGGGTGGTGAGGCACTGGAACAGGTTGCCCAGAGATGTTGTGGATGCCCCATCCCTGGAAGTGTCCAAGGCCAGGCTGGATGAGGCTTGGAGCAACCTGGTCTAGTGGAAGGTGTCCCTGCCCATGGCAGGGGGGTTGGAATTAGAGGATCTTTAAGGTCCCTTCCAACCGTAACCATTCTGTGATTCTATGATTCCATGAAATATTACTATTTTCCTGTTGTGTGTATATTGGAGATGATCCAAAAGGATAAATAAGGTATTAGCTTCTTCAAAGTCCTATTTAAAATAGTCAAATGGATCGCGAATTAAACTGTGACCTCGTCAGTCGGACAAATGAACAATTCCTTACTTGAGGAATTGCACTGGCTTCAAGCCCTCACAAGCCAGATGATAACCCAAATTCAGGCAGACTCAGAATCTCATTCTGAGAAAACAGTGATGAATTTGCATTCATTGAAGCTCATAGTTGTTAAAACATATTGCTGTACACTCTAGCCTAGCTTTAAGTTACACTTGTTTCCGATAAATAGTCTACCATAACATATGCTTTAGGATACATAGAACTGGACTAAAACTAGAACGAGCTTGATAAGGGGAATTTAAGATTTGTAACCTGGGTAACCCTATGTATGATGCTTTCTGAAAACCTCATTGCGTGTCCAACTCAAGACAAGACTGACACTCTTCAGCTGAGACAGCCCCAAGCAGAAAACAAGAGATATTCATGTTGCTCAGCAGGCTTGTGAATTTAGCATAATTAATTTCTGTTGTTACAGTATGCCTAAAATACAAATGGCTATTCTTTCTTTTTCTCACTTTTCTGTGGATAAAAAAGCATCATTACTTTTCCAGTTGTTATCTAGCTGTCTGCATTGCTTGGAACACAGGGCTCTTGATACTGTTAGGCAAGATGATGTTTCAATTTCTCTTGGTCGTTGGATATCCCTAATCATAAAATAAGTTGACTACTGCTAATTTTGCTGCAAACCTTTTTTGATCTGGTATATTGAAATTACTATTACAAAAACTCAATAAAATTTTCACTGGCAGGTTGTTTCATTTATCATCCTCATTTAGCAGATATTAGATATTACAAGAAGTAGAATAAAACAACCAAAATATGAAGGCAGAACAAGAACTTGCAATTTTGTGGTGATACTCAATGAAATATAACTGGTAGAATGAGAGTTCTAAAGAAAATCAGCGTTGGCGGCAGTTGCCTATTTTAACGGGTCCTTACTGAGGAAGTTTTGAAAAGCTTTGGAATAGGTACAAGGTTTTTTCCACAGACACTACTATATCAAGCTATACTTAAATCAGAATGTAGGAAGCTAATGGCCAGACATCTTACCACAGCATCAGTCTGTAGTCAGCAGACTTATGCGACAAACCAAAAATTTCTGACTTCCTTAGCTTTCTCATTTAAAATAAGGGGGGGGGGGGGGGGGGGGAAGCACAACCCCACAGTATTTAATTTATTTCTATAGCACTCATGCATCTGCATAATATAAGGTTTAATATGTCAAATATAATGATGATTTTCAATGCAGTTCTATATTTTGTGAAGTTACAATCCACAACAGCATAATCTGGAATAAAAAGACATATTATGGGCCCTTCTAAGGTGTCTGATTGAAAAAGGTGAAACGCATGTGAAGTTGCACAGCTGCACCAGGCCACAAAAATAAGAGCAAATACAGCCAGATAAATCTTATTAAAAACTGGGCCTTGCTTTTCAGTGCCCTGAAAGAGCATTATAAATGGCACTATTTGACTATGGTAGCATTTTAAGGGAGTGTATTAATAGCTGCATTGCTCTAAGCTTTCAGAGTCCAGATGAAGATAGCTTTGAAATTTTCTGTACACATTAGTGCTCCTTGGCATGCAAATGAAAGAGCTGAGCCCTAAAAATTCCTTTCCTCACGCTGACTTGGAAACCTGACCTTTCTGCTCTGGAGAGCAACAGCTCAGAGTTACAGTTTCTTATAAATTTTTGCATGATAGAATTGCATCTTCTGGTAATTTTCAGCAGCCTCTTTGGATTACTAAGCTTACTAGGTGCACTGATTCCACTGAAGTATCAAACACCCCTGGAGAATTCTCCACGGGAATCTTAATTACAAGTGTAAGTTTCTAAATACTGAAAACTCCGGAGCAATATAAAAATGTGATCTCTATGAACCCTCGTTTAAATTCACAAGTTAAATGCAAATTAAATTCACAAGTTCTTTTACAAAGAATGCAGGTCATTAAGATCTTAAAATTATTTAAGATCAAGACCAGTTAATCAAGTAACAAGTGCCAGCGTGATGGGAGAATGACTGTAGCTTTCTAGAGGTTCTCAACCCAACCTTCTAAAGCATGGTACAACTTCAGGTGGCTAATATACAAAATTAAACTAAATGTTCAGCGCTGATCAGAAGTCCAGATCCAAGAACGTGTCTTTCATGGAGATACTTGATTTCTTCAGAAGTCACACAATTTCGAGATAAATCCTGTGGGAAGCTACAGCGGTGCTCTCATTAGACATAAGCAGCATTGGAATGGCCGAGTACTTTCCTGTCCGTTACACATCTTGAAAAGGAAGCATGAGAAGTACCCCAAGGTAGTGACTAGATTTTCATCTGCAGCTCATGTTCCTTAAACTCATCGACCATGCAAAAAGCAACTCAGTTTTAAGGGATGAACATCTTTTCTTTTTCCCAGCCTTGAACTCCTTCATTATAAAGATTTGATGGGGGTATTAAAAAGAACAATAGTCAGTAAAAGCACCCAGCAGAGCACTCAGGAAATTGCAGTGGCTGTGTCTTGACTAAAGTCCTAGACATTTAAAATTCTAAGCACCTTAATTGCCTTGACCTGCACCCTAAACGCAGGTTTTACCTTCTGCCAGGCCAGAAACATTCAAACCCATTCACCATCAAGTACCTGTTAAAAGAAGAGACTCTTGCAAATTAGATTGCCTCTCCTTCCGAAGGATATAGTTTTCCAATAGAGCAAGCAATTGCTTCGCTGCAGTCCCAAGCATTACAGAAAACGCAGAGTCTACTCTAAGGCTACTGTATACTTCGATGTCCTGCATTTAAAAGATCGTTATTCAATTGTGATTGAGATCAAACGCCAAATCCTATGAGCTGTCTTTCCCTGAATTATGGAGATTACCTTTGTCCTCATCAACATAATCTAACATTTCTCCTTCCTGAGCAGCTGTTTATTATCTAGCAGTTTTACGCAAAACTGTATATTAATGTCTGAGGAGGGAGACTTTTCTAAAGGACAGTTGGAAAAAAACTCGTAAATAAGAAAGATTTCTTCCTTTTTCCTCTGACATAATTCTTCAGAGGCCATAGCATGCATTACCTTTTGAAGGGATAAAAAGAATAAAGGATATATTTAATAATAAAATTTTTATCTTTAAGAATATTGCCAAAGGAAGTAATTTCAGAAAAAGCAGTTTCTGCCACAGCAGATGTTAAAAACAGACACAAAATACCATACAGATGGCTCAACAGATCTAACACACTACTATGCAGAGACAGATTAGTCTACCTTTAGGATGCTGCTCTTTTTGATGGGCATACCTTTGGATACAAGCAGACCAACAAAAATCACGGGGGTGAAGAATAATGAGATTCTTTCTTTTTTTTTTTCCAAAACTCTCCATGTCTTTTTATGACACTATGATGAGCTCTACTACAGCTTTTTAAAACTGAGGGTTTCACTGCATACACAGTAAGAACAAAGAGCAAGACGAAACCACAGCGGCACATTATAACGGCAGCCTCCTACTGTGAACACCTCCTCACTCTGTCAAGAAGGAAAAAAGAAAGAAAAAAAACCCAACCAAACCTCAAACTCTAACCAGAGAAAAATCCTTGGGATATAAATGTGGTGGGCTTTTTTTCCCCCTCGTTCCTCCTCCCTGTTGACGATTCCTAGACACCCAAAAGTCTGGAGAATTTGGTCCTATTCTTTTAAGCCTTGTAAAGATAACTTTGATACAGAAATCATTATTTGTCTTCTCAGCTAGGAAGTGCTCAGACTAGGTAAGGAAACAAAATGCTTTGTTACTCATCCCATCTCCAATCTTAACAGTTACTTCACTTCAGCAAGTGAGTTTGAATACTATGTTACCTAACAATACCTACAGGCTCTGCTTCTATGAAGGTTAGAATTAATTTCCATTTGTTTTCAGGTTATCTTTGTGTGATTATATCTTTTCTATATGATTGAGAATCCACATTAAAATAATACCCTTTCAAACCCACCCCCACCCCCCAAAAGAAATGAAGCTTGGTCTTAACGCAAGTGAAGCATACAAGGCCCAGCTGTGATGGGCAGTTGGCCATTTCATGAGGATTACCACTGATTCTGTACAAAAGGGAATTTAGAGCGCTGTTTTGTGACAGCTAGAAAACAGTGCATTTAGCCAAACACAGCTATAGTAAGCTACAAACAGCAGTAACTGAAATCTTAAAGTATAAGACTGATATGTAATACCAAATGAAAAAAACCTAAAATTACATGATGCTCTCTGCTGCTGGGAGATCAGTGTCCATCAGCTTCAGAGTACCAGATTCTCAGCTTCTCTTAAAAAGCTCATGATTAGATGAGTTGTTCTTCATCGTGATTTATGTTTGCTTAGTTTTCCTGTAGCCTTTTGCTTCATACTGTCCTCCCCCACCGCTAAAAGCTATAGGGTGAGGAAAAAACAGAGATCAAATTTCTTCGGGTAGATTTGGCACACATCACGCTGCTTACAGGACATTCAGGAAAGCAATATACAACACTAGTCAGTGTTGTACAGGCTACATAAGAGCATCCTCTCCTTTTCAAAGCCTTATGGTTGGCAAGAAAGCTTACTCAGGTTTTTTTTTTTCAAAAATAAGGAGAACAGCCAACTCCTTCCCAATAAATAACTGGTAAAAACCACTTGGTTATTATTAAGTTTTGACTCCTGCAAGCATACAATTTCTTAAATCACATGTTGTAACTGGTTTCAAGTAACTAAATTTCACCCCTGAACTTGAACGTAATGAAGTTAGTTTGTGGGTGTTTTGTTTTGAGATTATTACAGAACTGAATAGTTCCTGAAGAGCCTTGATAGGGACTCGGGAGCTTACAAATCATTGGTATAATATCATAGAATCATAGAATGGTTTGGGTTGGAAGGGACCTTGAAGACCATCCAGTTCCAACACCCCTGCCATGGGCAGGGACACCTTCCACTAGACCAGGTTGCTCCAAGCCTCATCCAGCCAGCCCTGACACTTCCAGGGATGGGGCATCCACAGCTTCTCTGGGCAACCTGTCCCAGTGCCTCACCACCCTCTCCGTGGCTAATTTTTTCCTGATATTCAACCTGTAAGAAATATTTTCTTATAAAAAAATCTAAGAATTAACACTGTGACTCCAAGTCACCTGATGCTTTTATTAACACATTTGAAAAAAAAATTTATTACTAATTAACTTTGAATCTGACTAAACTAGACATTTTACAATTTGAAACAGCACCACTCATTACTGCACACAAGATAGGCATCACATGCAAAACCTCTACAGCAAGGAACTAAATTTATTATGGAATTACCAGAATGGAATAAGTGCTTTGAATTATTTATTTTCCACTAACCATTCAAACAGAAGCACTTGAATGATGCAAAACCCAATAAGTGAACCCATGATTATTTATGTATGGAGCATACTATATTAAATCATAATTTATAGTATGCCAGTATCTTGGTTTCATCTGTCAAATTAGAATTAGAAAAGGAAAAAAATCAGTTTCAGGATGATAAAAAGAATAAAGCAGATTTTATAGCAAGTGTAATCACAACTGAAATTTTACCTTTGTATTTGTTGACCAGCAAAAGCTTTTGTTTTGCCATTAAAAACCCCAACCAACCGTATACAAAGACTGAAGCGAAGTTGCGCTTGTAACGCCCGGCACAGTTACAGCTGTATTTGCTTATACGGCACGACAGAACACTAACAACCAGAAAACAAGAGCAGCCAACTCCAGAGGGTGGACGACCTGCCCACACCTGTACAAACACCTGTACAAGGACTCAAAACAAGCCGGCACCGCTTCTCGGGGAGAAAAACTTTCCCGCCCAGGGAGCGGCTAACGGAGGCCGGGCCGGGCCGGGGCCCCGCCGGCAGCTGCGGCGCGGGGTCATCTCGCCCAGCCCGGGCGT
>NW_010231545.1:60611-90846 GCF_000690775.1 Eurypyga helias | reverse complement strand
TGGCTGAACCCAGCACACAAGGTGACTTGTACGTGCATTTCAGATGGTTGGTTTCAGCTTCCTCTCACAGAGCCATAGGACAAGGAGACGTGTTAGAGAACAAGATCATGCCTTCATTCAGCTGCAGAAATAAAAATACTCAGGAAAAAATTATGGAAAATGTTTGTAAAAATACAAAGCGGGCATGTTTTCTCCATGAGGGAGAGTGGAATCTGAAAAAAAGCACCTTCAGTGAGAAGTGAGATGGCAATTTTCCTGTGCTTTTTTCTATATGGGTTGTCTGACTGTGGTCTAGGTCTGTATTAATGGAATGCTGTCCTCTTAAATGGCTGAAAACATCTGTTTTTCATATATAAAATTTACATGGACTGACCAACCAGGTGAATATTAAACCAGAGTGGTGTGAAAAGCTTAGACAAACAATAATAAAGAACTAATTAAAAAAATAATGGTGTAGTGCCATAGGTAGGAAAGGATTTTTTTTAAAGATTATATTAGGATAAAGACAGTATCTGTGTGGGGTTATGGGATAAACGGAAACTCAAAAAGGGGAAAATTACTGGCCTATTACTCTTCAGCCTGAAGAACTGTGCAAGTGAGGAACTCCTTTTGCTCGACAAATTGTGATTAGAGGGTGGAGAACAAGGCATCTGGCCTACAGTTTAGGATAGTCCAGGAACAGTCAAAATAAACTGCATGGTCATGTTTTCTTCTTCAGGTAACAGCGTTACAAGCTTCCCAGCCCCAACCTGCCCCTCATATTTTATTTTTTCTCCCCCTAATTCCTTTTCTTTGTGAAACAATTGTGAAACACATGCATATGCAGCTGCATGTGCTTCAGTATCCTAGCCAGCAGGGACAAAGGGTTTCCAACCTTTGTTGTCCCGAGGCGAGTGAGTCTGTAAAACAGGGATGGGAATCCTGTCACCCTTTGCCTTGGCTCTGTAAGTAGATGTAGGACATTGAAATGCTTCGTAATTTATTTAAATGGCAGTCCAAAGATCTTCAGGTACTTAATTGCTTTGTGGAAAATGAAATGTGTTTCAAGGTGCCTTTGTGACCTTGACAGTGCTCTGGCAGTCAACCTCCAGCCTTTTCAAAAAAAATTTTTTTTTTTAAATGTCATGGCAGTTAAGATAATATTATTGCTATTTCTAATGATACATTTGGGGCTTTTAATTTGGCATCCAGCTTTTCAACATAAAGTTTTTCATTATTTTTTTCTTCAGCAAGCAAGGCTAAAAAGTATAACTTTGTGGAGGGTCTGAAAAGGTAGAATTATCTTTCAGATTGCAGGAAAAATCTTGTAAGAGCTGAAAGGATGATTTCCCTGCATGTTGTTTTTGTGTATATCTCAAAGGAATCTTCACAATCTATACAAAATCTGTTTTATACACAGTCTTCTGTGTATATCTTCAAAGATCGCTTCTAAATATTCTGCTTAAAATAATTCCCCTTCTGCAAGTCAAAGGTGGAAACCAGACTCTTCATTTAAGGAAAACTAAGAGGAGGTCACAGCTAAGGGTCTAAGCCACTCATATCTGTTCCAAGAGATAAATGTCTATACATTTTGAAAAGGTGGCACATGTTGGGAGAGACAAGCTGTTCCCATGATACTTAATATTAATTCTGTCACTAAATGTGTACTGTCCATGCTGCTCCTGCATGTAATCTGCAGACTGCTGCCATGATTATTTAAAGGAGGAGGAAGAAATAATGTTGAGGAGTTGCAGGTGACAAAGTGTAATTTTTTTTTTTCAGCCTATGTGAAAGTGCTCACCAGCTTGATAATGCTTGTCCTGGTGGTCTTCATTGTATTTATGTACAGCAGGTGAGTGTTTCTACTCTAAAGAAAATGTAATTCTATTGACTTTGACAAAATTGAATTAATACCATGTATAACTTGATTTCAAGTTTGTAGGAGCTTTCACAGATATTGAACTTTTTTTTTTTTCTTCTTCTTTTTAATCCCCAGAAACGGCTGTGCTGCCTGCCCAAGGAATACAGAATGAAGGTAGGGAATGAGAATTACCTGTGTGGTGAGCCACAACAAAGCTAGGTTGAGTATCCTGCCCTATAAGCTTGGACAGTGGTTTGATGTGACTAACTCCTTTCAGTTGTGGAAAAAGGATGTCAGGCTGATTATAACTTTATCCCACTGAAGGGTGGGTTTGAGAAAAATGATTTGTGCCCTTTTGGATGGCCCTGAGCTGCTTAGGCAGCTGGATCCTGCCCTGACTGTGCAGTTCAGCTATGATTAAAACATCTAAATGTCGGCACCTTTGTGTGTGGTAAATGTCCAAGCTCTCCTGATAACAAGTTGGTATGGTCTGTGGAGCCTAGAGAGCCATCCAGATGTTTGATACCTGCTTTAGGGGGTGAGCTGAACCTTGCTCTGGGCTTTTGTTACTCTCCTGATTAGTGGAACTACTCAGCAGTTACCTAAGTATAAACTTGTCTTGCCAAATCGGGTGCCCTAGGGTATTAAGACATCTGTCAGCCCCATGTAGATGTCTTATAGGACCTATAAAAGGTCCCTGCCCTCTCAATCGATACTAGATACCCACATTCAAGCAACTGAACACAGCCCTATCTCTCCGTTGGCTGTAACAGGAGGTTAGGCACCCAGCTCGTGTCAGCACCAAGATCCAGGTGATTGAATCTCAAACTGATTTACCCCCAGACTTCTCTTTCTTAGTGCTTATCTCTTGCTCCCTGGTAACGTAGCAATGCTCTGGCTTGCCTTGCTGCTGTTCGTGCAATTTATGGTATTAGAGATAAGCTAAGTGTGGTCATATTTATATGAGCTATGAGTTACATTTCAAGGTTACGTAGAGCAAGGGCAGCCCAATACGTTGGGCACAGTGTTCTCAGCTCTCGCTGCCAGACTTCCATGGCAGAACATAGAGCTGCTGCCCTACCATTTCCTTTCATCTGGATATGGAGACAGTTTCTCTATCTAGCTTTGGCCTCTGTTTGTAGCTGGTGGAGGGTCAGGTGCCACCAGTCTTCAGCCCATGTCTTGCCTCAAGACAGCTGTTCTAGCCCACTCTAGTCTACTTACACACTAAAGTATTAAAGATGAAGGTTAGTGAGGAGGCTCTTACTCCTCCAACCATGTTGTCATTTTTTGTGGAAGGCCAAAGGATGGTATAAGAAGATTCAAAAAAGGAATGAAGAATTCCACTGATGATTAAATTGCACGTCTCCATATAGCACAAAACTGTACAGCAGCGTTTTGGATCATCTTCTGACTGTCACACTGACTGCCATCTGCATAGCTCCTAAAATATTCCTAGCACCAACAAAATCTACTAAAAATATTCCGTTTTCCCTATCCATTCATAATAGGCATTTGTCTGCAAGTACTGATCACCACTTTAAAGTGACCTTGTTAAATAAAGTTCTCTGGGATTTGTGAGGGAATTGTGTTAGTGATTTTTGGACCTGCGGTAATACGTACCTTCTTTATGCACCTTTAGTACTCATAAATGCAGAAAACTTCTGGGTTTTTTTTTAATTTATGAAAATACAGGTTGAGGTGGATATTTATTTCAGCAATGATAATGGAGAATTCCTGGATGGAGCAGGAAGCTGTGAACTTGGTTATAGCATCTTCCATTGGTGTTAGATGTGCTCGGGGGTGTGAACAGTGGGGCTGCAGAAAGACTGTGTTCTGCTCTTTAGTTGTGACTCAGCAGTGACTGGAGTTATTCTTCCTGTTACACAACTTAAACCTAATATTGGCAACAATACTGGGCTTCTCCACACTGTAATTTTTGCTGCACTGTACTGCTGTTATGGTCTCTGCCTTCCCTGGGTAATACTTACCTCTTTTCTCCCCCTTTGCCTTAGGCTTCCACTTTTGCTAACAGCCTCCCTCTGCTCCACAGGTACCAACTGTTTCTAACTACTTAATTAACATACTTAATGTAAATTCACAGGTTTTGTGCTCATTCTCTCCTTAGCCTGAAGTGTGTTCCTTCTTTGGGCTTGAAGAAGGGTCTGTATGCCTAGAAGCGCTTCTCTTTCTTTTCCAAATACATCAGATGGTGTTATAAAAGATAGTATCTTTCTCCACAAATCTTACCTTGATGGAATGCCAAATACATACTGGAAAAGAGGAAACAACCCATGTTTGATGTTATCTGTAACGCCTTCGGGTCAGACACATGATTTTGATACGGTGTCTTTTTCTGGGAGAACGTCTGCGTTTCAAGCCTGCTTAGTCTCTGTTGTGTTGATCAAGATGATGATCTTAAAATATTGAATATATTCCAGACTTTATAAGGAGAAAAGTACCACGGGTTGAGGGCTCAGCTTTGTCAGCCCCATTTTCTGCCCCTCTGGGTTCATTTTTTAAATGCTTGGCCATGCACTCTTATTCTGAAGTGAGATTTTGTGGTTCTTGCACGCTCAGGTGTGGTTCTGGGGTACGGTGAATGTTTTTGGTGCTTTCTCCCATGCTGCCTCCTGGCTTGGCACTCTTTCTTCTCATCTCCTGAAGGTTATTCCTGCCTCCTCGTTTTCTTTTTTTCAAAAGAAATGAACAAAGAAAAGCTCCTGACTTCTTTCAGGAAATCTCTTTTTGTCTCTTTTTCCAGTAAGACTGAAGATCTGCAATAACAATTAATGACACAACCTTAGTAAAAGAAAAACCAACAGTGTCTCAACTTCCTTTTTTTTTTTCTTGGTGGGCACTAGAGTCAAATAGAAATTTTTTTCTCCTTTGTGCTTTTCTGTAAAACTTTCACAGACACAGCCTAAATTAAAACCCTGCAAATTGCTGTCATAACAGGGCTGCTTTTATCTTCCTTTTGTTCACTCTTTAAAGATTAGCAGTTCAAGGTGTATCTTCCTCCTGTGTATTTTTATATCGTATGAACCATTGCAGAAACTGACTTTTCACATTTCTGATTTGTAAATCACTTTGCATGTGAGATGCCTCTTCATCCCTGACAAGGTTGTTAAAGAGAGATTAGGTTTAAGAGCCGACTTCAAAGTCCAAACTCCTCCCAGAAAAAGTAAATTGTGCTGTTTCTGGGGCTCCAGTACTGTCCTTGCCTTGCACATCATATTTACTGCCAACTGTGATAACTTCTGTCATCTGTAACCCCAGACTTCCCTCCAATCCCTTGCCTGTAAATCTGCTGTTGCTATAAAATTGGGATTGACCCCACTCTGTCTCCCTGGTGTTCCTGTTCTTCCTTTACTGTTCTTGCAGACTATGCCGGGATGCTCTTTTTCTTCTGATCTTTATAAATGTTTGTGCTGACATCAAGGGAAAAAAAAGCCGTAAGTGAGGGTCAGAAATCCCAGTCTGTGGTCCAGAGGGATCTACCTTCCCTTCACTTAGGACATCAGATATTTACATGCTTTTGGAGACTGGCCATACATGAGTTGAAATGATAAATCTCTGAGATAGCTTTAAACTTTACTTCCTAACAGTCTGGCCTTACCACATTTCAAACAACACAAATTCTGTACTGTGGCTATGTTTTTCTCGCTTTAACTCTGTTGCTCTCACATCCTTGCTGACCTCCAATTTGGAATCGGGCAGAAGGAAATTAGTCTCCTGCAGGTCATGTCCTACCCACCAGCTCTGTACAGATGCCTCAGACATCTCAAATTAGTACTATGTTTCGGTGGGGAACAACTTACTTGTTACAAATCTCACAAAGGATACTCTTTGCATCCTTTAACCAAGACCTCCCTGGCACATCCCTAACCCTGTTGCTGTGAAGTCACAAGTTAGAGTGGTACTGATTTAGCCAGCCTTGCTGGGTCACAGCCCGTTGCATTTGCAGGTGGCTCAGGACCATCACTTCCATTCCTCTGCTACAAGTAGGCACGTGTTTGCTCAGTTCGATGCTGCCTAAGCTCTGCTTCAGGCCTCAAGCAGTTACCCATACTTTGGCAACTGCTTTAGGGTTACAGTTAGGACTGTATTGACTAGATTGGCTGCAATGGGATCTTGGGGGCTCAGCACATGCAGGCACCTTGATTTACCCATTTTGGTCTGGAATTGTGTTTCCTCCGAGGTGGTTGCAGTTACATGGCAATGTTAGTAGTAGCTAACATGTTCTGAAAGGCTGGCTTTGTGGGCCTGACCTCACGCCCATGCTGCCTGATCCCAGCTGGCCTGGAGTAGTGATGGAGAGACTGTGATGGTGGAATGACAGGTGATTGTCGTGATGGCCTAAAACTAAACCCTTCTTGGCCATTGCAAGCAATTAATGCTTGTACACTGACTGGGAGAAGTGAAGGTTGGATAGGGTCATTACAGGATGGGTGCAAGGTAAGATGTTGTAAATTTAAAGCGTTTCTAGAAAGGGTTCATTGGCTCTCCAGTAGGAGTTTAAAGAAGCTACTTCATCTGTATTTATTGAATTCAACTTTATCCTTCCTGACAAGTTTTACTTTTGAAAGGCTGCTTCTTTTTGGTTTCTGCCCAAAGATAGCTATAAAGTGTTGCTTGCCATGTCTGTGTGTGAAGAGCACCCCTGGAAAATTAAAACCATGGTATTTTGGTTAAAAAAAATTTTCTGGATATTAAAACTGGGACTTGTTCTGCAGTTGATCATAAATCCACAATCAATATTAATTTCATAGAGGCAGACCTTAGCAAGCATTCCAGTCATATGCTTTCACCAAACATGTTTTGATACTGAAATAATCAAATTATCCAGGCAAATTTAGAGTAGTACCAGATCAAAGTCAAACTAATACAGCAACATTGGCAGCATGAAATACTCTCATTATAAACTGGTCATTAATGCCCGTTTAAATAATATATAGAGACTTTAAACATTTATCCAAATAAACTGCTGGGTTTTAAGTCAGTTAAATCATAGCTGGAAAAGAAAATAATGTGATTGCTGTTAAAACACTGACTTGTATTCATGTGCTAACAGCCAAGTCAATCACACTGCTCACCTGCCTTCTGAATTCCAGGGTTTCTTTGTTTTACTTATTTAGGAAACTCATGTTCCTTAACAAGCCGGTGATGTATCAACAGAACGACTCTTGTTAACATGTCCACAGTCACAAATATTTCTTTATTATTACTATAAATCAGAGAGGATTTTTCAGTTTTGCGTGTGGCTGAAGTAAATGCTGCCCAGTGTCTCTTTGCCCAGAATGTTTATCTGTAAAGTCACGTCACATCTGGATGATGTAATTTGTTATCTGGACAAACCTAAGCAAACCACTTCAAGATGCTAAGGGTGGAGTCAGCAGTAGTATGGAAAGAAAAAGCATGTATTTGTTTTCCTTAATATATAAATAATCCACAGAAGGAGGGGCTTTTCTTGTAACATGTCTGAAACGAGGATTAGGAGTTACTTGGTGGTCCTTGTTTCCGTAAAATCAGTAACGATCTCAGAACTACTCATTTCTGAATCTTCCAGTTCTGCAGCTGGTAGCTACAACTGAGATTTGGGTTTTTATGACAGGGGAACCTTTCTGAGCATCAAGAACTGTTAGGAGGAGAGACGATCCACCCAACCAAAGAGGGCAAAAGCATTTTAGCCAACAGGTTAGCTAATCTAGTGTGGAGAGCTTTAAACTAGGAATGACAGGAGAGGGAGGTGACAACCACATTCAAGTAAGAAAGTGGTGGACCAGCTTGCCAAGCTGAGGGTGCAGGGTGATGTGGGCAAGAGAGATCTTGTAAACAACAAAACAGGACCAAAGGGACCCCATCCTAAGTGTATGGGGATAAATAAAGAGGTGCCTTCAGGACAGCATGGTGGGGAAAGCTCTCACCTGTTCTGGGTCATCAGCACACATGGGTGTGCTGATGTGTGATCAGCCTCCCTGAAGTGCCTGCACTTCAAGTGTGAGACCCAGCTCTAACCTGTAGGTGTGTGGTCCCCAGCATGGAAAGTAGGATTTTTCTTTTGGAAAACTAGGATGGATAATGTGAGGGAAATAGGGCCGGATGAGGCAGCCTGATAGAGGTGATGCTGCTGCAGCTCCACAGTCCCAGGTCCAGCCAGTAGCATTCCCAGTGCAAACATGCGCATGGAGCACATGTACATACCACACACATATATATATATATGTATATACACACATACACATGGGCACCTGGGACCCGAGTTCCCACTCTGGTTGCTGCACTCAGACCCCTGAACACACACATATGCACAGAACAGAGCCTGCACCCAGGAAGAGAGAAAGGAATTCAATTAGGGAGTAGGACAGACAGCACTGCTCAGGCACAGATCGCTGATCACAGCTAAGACATACAACCCAGCTCCTGATTTACGTGCATCTGCTTATCCCTGCTTTCCCACATTTGTCTCTTCCTAAATCATCTAGATGCCTCCCATCTCCTTTGGTTCCTGCCCTAGGCATCCCATAGTAATTCCTGGATGATCCTAAAGCTCTCTTCCACTGTATCCCACAATGTGTGTCACCCTTAGGCCGCAGTTCCTCTTAGTCCAAAAGCTGCTCAGACAGTTACCTACCTTGCTGGGTTTCACTCCTGGACAATGCAGCTGAAGTTCTGTGTGAGAGGCCCGGACATGGTTTTCCTTTCCTCTGAGTTCCCCCTACTCATTGTTTTGCCTCTGTGCTTTCCTGGACTTGTAGAGGTGGGTCTTTGATGGGCCTCTGACTTGCCAGGCATGGTACTATTTGGGAGCTTCCTGTGCCCCTTTGTGGGTGTGCAGGCCAGCTTTACAACTGATTGTATCTCGGACTCAGTCAGGATAATTGCTCTGTGTATGTGTCTGTCTTGATTATAAAGGAAGCTGGGGGTGGCCAACAGATGTTTGGGCATGGCTCTTCCAGGTGTTCTGGATTAAGTGAGAAGAACCTTCCTCTGAGCTGCCCATCCTCTGATGGTGTGTCAGGAGAAGATCCAGACCTAAGAGCCCGAGAAATGTCTAAAACTGAGTATAAGTATAATTGAATTCCCAAGGTGATCCTTCACTTTACCCCTTTGTTCTGAGTCTTCCCAGCTGAGAACTAGCCCAACACCTGTCCGTGAGGGTGAACTGCTATGCTGTGCTTGTTACTCCGTGCTGTGGTGTTAACAATTAGAAGAGGGTCATTCTTTTGCTTTTACAATTTGGTTAGAGATGCTTTAAACCAAAGCAAAATGTCACCTAATATTTGGCACTGCTGTGCAGGGGTTTGTTAGACATGTCCCAGACCTTGAAGGTTACGAAGGGAGGGATGTCTGGTTCTGGGCATTACCTGGGTTCAGGCTGCAGCATCTCGCCATGGCAAGTGCTTCTCTGAATAAGGGCTGGCTTGTCCTCTTAGGCTTCCAGAGCACTTGAGGGGAAAATGGGATGTCCATGGTGTTTGCCCAGAGTCAAGCAGCAGTGAAGAGAATTAGAAAGGTAGTTGAAGTTTTAAACCTCTAATTTTGAGTTTAAAAGTCAAATTATGTCTTCTGCAACGGGTGATTCGAAGTTCCTGTCCTTAAATACACAGCAGTGAACACCATCCTTACCCAGACAGGATGTCACAAGGCTGACATTTGTGGTGTTAGTTTGTAAGTCTACCTGCAGAAATGTTTAAAACCATAGCACTTCTTTTGACAGCTGATTTTCCAGGTATGTTCCGGGAAAGGAAAGAGACAGTGAGTGGGAGAGGCAGAGGTTCCTATTTGCCATCCCCAGGTGCTTGCAGGGCTCTGTTTCTGAATGACTCAGTACAGTACAGATGATGAAATAGTTTCTAAGAAAAAAATTGATCTATTGTGCACTAATGCATTTTTCAAGGAAAATCCCTTCTGAGTCATCACAAATGTTCTGTACTAGTTACTAGACGACTTATTTTCCACCCATAAATAGTTTCTTTTATACTTTACTTCAAAAGACAGTATCTTTCCGGCTTGGAATTAAAGTGTTGCTTTATCAGACCATTTGTTGTTGCAGTAGCTGGTTGATTACAGATGTACATCTTTTTTTTTCCCCTGGTCTTTTTAGAGGGCCAATCACTATGGTAACCACATTACAGAAAATTGCTTGGTCTCCTTAAAATACCCTTCAGAAAAAGGTCGTTTGTTATTAACATTTTCCGACTAAACTCGAAATGTTAACAACATCAAGAATATTGTCTCTGTTTCATGGTTTTTCTTTATCACACATCGTTCAGTTAACTATCAAAACAGGGCAAATATTGAGACTCCACAACAACTGTAAAGCTGTAGACTTTTGAGTACGTTTTGAAACATTAAGATTCATTCACGTTGCTGTGTTTCGGTTGCTGGCGCGCACAGCTTCGTTTCATTGTTTTCCTTTCTCTGATTCTGAGAAAAAAACAGGCTGAAGTTACTCTTTCAACCTCTGCACGCTAGAATTGAAAGGAAGGGGCAGGGGCATATAGCAGTATGACTACTATAGACAGCCGTCTGTTGTTGAATTACGAAATAGCTGTCTGGATAGTCATTTAAAAGCCTGGAAATGGCTGGTTAAAGGTTTCTACTCTCAGGGTAAAACGCATCCAAGGGGTGTTAGATGGGAAAAATCAGGTCTGATTGTAATAATAGGGTCCTAGCCTGTGAAGTGAGAACACACAAAGTTGTTCTTTTTCTGGCGTACACCACTTGTGTTCTGCTTGATTGGACATGTTGTTTCTTTGCCATTTTACATTATCTACATTGCCGGCAAAGGATTCTCACATTTGTATAGTTTTCTTGTTTTGCAGATAGCTATTTGCAGCTTTTATCCAAGCCCAGTAAACAATTAAAAAAAAAAAAACAACCCTCTCTCCTTTCTTGGAGTTCCATCATTTTGGAATTGACAAACAAGTTAAAAAGGCTGCCAAAAGAAAGCAGGAGTTGGAGGAAGTTAATTCGCATTGATGTGTGCATGCCACTGATAGCAAGTTATGCCTATGACATTCTGACATTGCCTCTCAAAAAAGAGAAAGACTGGAGTGGAGTGAAAGACTAAGAGGATGTTCATTTAATTGGAAAGCCTACTGAGATCTGAGGCAGCTGAGGCAAAGGATGCACCCTTTTTCTGCACAATGGCATTGGTTGAAGGTTGTATATAAGGTGGCCTTATTAAAGTGACAAGGCAATTTAATTCTTTTGTGCACAATGATTCTACTTCATTGATTTACAATGGGAAGGATATAATTTTGCTAGTGTTGGCAAAAAGCTCAAATGTCAGGCATTTCAAATTGCCATACTTGCCTTGTTCAGGATGAATAATGAATAAGTCACCTTTTGTCTACAGTTAAATATTCTTGAATAAATACAAAGAACATAAAAGACATAAATGATTGCCTGATTTATATTTAAAATAAAGATCAACATTGTGATAAATGGTTGAAAATGCTTAGTGTGAAGTAATATGACTATGCTGATTATCAATTAAGGGGCAGCCCAGGTGTGGAGTGTTAGAGAATGGATGGCAGAGAGAAACCTCCAGTGTGGAACATGCCAAACTTGGCTGTCTGGAAAGGGTTGGGGGGGGAGTTAAGAGACCCTTAGCTATGCAGGGGATCTCATGTTTAAAATTGGACCATTTAATGTACTGAAACATCCCTTCTCTCAGAAAGCTGTAGCTTCTTGCTTTGTCACTAGCAGAGTGCATCAGTCTCATGTCAAGAAACAGTCATTCCTGATGGTTCAGGCGGGCAGGGAAGGCTGCTCGTCGTTTCTCAGGAACAGATCTTAAAGACCTGCTAAGTCCAGCATTCATAACTTGCAATGTTGTCAAAGTCTCAGTAAAGAACTGGAACGATTCGGAAGAAGCTGAGATGCAAATGTATACTGAATGCTCCTCAACATTTGATTCCTAGACCATAAGCATCAGGCCTTTCCTCTGTAGGCACAAGCACACAGCCTCCAGTTTGGCTAAAATAATTGTGCTAAAACTGTGCCTACTCCTGATGCGTTGTTGTTGTTCCTCTAGAAAGCTTTGTCTTCATTAGATGTCTTGATGTCTTAAGCAACATGACCAGAAAGATGGTGGGTTAGCTGCTTAGACACTGCTGTTAGATGAAAAGTGTGCTTTGAACTCGTAGTAGAGCAGCAGGCAGTCTCAGAAGTAGCTGGCTGACATGGGAATGTGATCCGTTGGTCTCGGAATGCTGTACGTGGAAATGCAACGCGGAGTAGAATGGAGAAGGTACTGCATATGCCTGGGTGCTACAGTGCTTAGATTGTGATGACGGAAGGCAGGATCGTGGAGCTTATGCGTAAGGCCTTACAAAGGTGCTGCAGGCAAGTTCAGCACCCCCACAGGATAACGTGCAGCCGATCACGTGCTTTAATCCTACATGTGTATGTCTGAGAGAGAAGAATTTCTGCGACTCTTAAAAAAAAAAAAACCCACAAAACCAACCACCCTCAAAAAGCCTTCCAGCAGTACGCTATCTGACACTAAGATGCCATCAATAAGAGATCATTAGCAGGAACAATTACATGCAAACATGTTCCATTGAACAAACCAAGTATTATCCGGTAGTAGCAGCACACTGCAGCTCTCCAAATAAACCAGGTCAGGGGATCGCAGGAGGGTTTCGCATGCATTGCTGGCAGCAAAGACACATGATGATAAATCTTTTTTGCTGATATTTCTGGGGGCTTCAGCTTCACAATATGACCATGAGATACAAGAGTGAAGTGTGTTATCAGTGTAATAAAAACATCGGACTCTTCACGGAAGATTTGCAAGAGACTGAAATAATGTCCTTGTTTATGCACCTGTTAGCTATGGTTAATAAGAACCCCCTGGCATTTGGTCTTCATTCTTTCACTCTTTGCTGTGCCGCTTACTATCATGAAAAGCAAATGTAAAAGATAATCATGGACTTAACTGATAGCATAATCAGATGAATACCCCTAGTTTGAACACTACTCCTCTGCAGGGGGAGAATGTGTGGATGAGACATGCAGCTGCTATTCCAGTGACGACCAAATGGGCACCAAAATTTCACTTTCACCTGAAAGGAGACTTACAGAGGATAGTGATTTCCAAATCAATATCCATTAAGCGAAAGAAATAAGTACACAATGACCATTTCATAGAATAGCCCAGGTTGGAAAGGACCTTGAAAGATCACCTGGTCCAACCTTTTGTTGTAGTGCAAAGGCTGACAGGAAAAAAAACATAATGGAAATTCTTTGTTAACTCCAAGTATTTTTCCTGTACCTAGAAAATGTTGAAAGAATTGACTGTTTCAAAGATTTCACATAGCTGGCAGTGCATTTCAGGACTTCTTTGCTAGGTTTGCTTTTACAAGAATATACTCAAAAGAATCTCTTTAAGTACTGGAGGTTGTTAGTGTTCAGAGCCCAAACCTGAGCAATGGACTTTGCCAACTGTATCAGTTTCTGCCATCCTCACCTCTCCCAGGTCCGTTCTTTCACCATGAGAAATATCCTGTAAGGTGTGGGTTTTGGTTTGAGTGTTTTGGTTGGTTGGTTTGTTTGTTTGTTTTTTTAAAATACAAGCATTTATTACGGTGGTATATTTTTCAAAGCAAAAGATTGAGGAAACTGGAAATACAAAGATGAATACTGCTTCTTTACTCACTTATGTAATTCTGGCAACTCGTTTTGTCATTAAAACAAGTCTCCTGAGCAGAAACTGAACGTTATACTAGCTAGATGCCGTTTTTTAGGAAGGATTTGTAAAGCATTGTTCAGGTAACCAGCTCTCCAAGCCTTCTCTGTGTGAGCATTGTGTGACAAAACACTGGAGTAACAAGCAGAAAGTAGAGCAAACCCTCTCCATCCTTCTTTAAGAAAAATTCTGAGAACTGTGCAAAATCATGGACTTAAGTGAACTGCATTTTGCAGGTTATTCAATTACTCTGATATGTCAGCGTAGCTTAGGTATAATTCGAGGTCTTGGAAGAGATCAGTGCTCACTGCTCAGAAACTGTCTTGTGAGTGTAAGAGGATTTCTTCCCATCTGGAACCTGAGGTTAAAAGTAAAAATTCATTCATTTCTAAATAAAAATTCAGTGTATTTTTCTTCTAAATGGCAGCAGGTTGTTTTCTTTGTGTTTTAAGGGCAGGTTGAACTAAAGCAGTGTGTGTTGAGTTCTACACAAAGATGTTTTTCTGCGTTTGAGCTAGGTCTCTTTGTTGGGCACTACATACTTGAGGCCCAAGTCTTGTATTTCCTCATACTCAGCTTTTGCCAGCAAGCTGCTTTCTCCCTCCTATTTATCCCTGTGGCTGACTTCTGATCAAACTTTTCAGTTTTCTTTGTCGAGCAGGAGAGATTAAAAATGTGCAAATACATCAGGATAGCATGCCCCTAGGAAGAAACCCCTGAAACTCCAGTTTCCAGTTGGGGTGAACAGTACCGTTTGTGCATGCAAGAGGTGGGCTAGCACAAGAGTGGCTGAGAGGGGAGTTGGTTGCCAATCTTGTCCTCTCGTCGTCTTGTGTGCTTCAGTGCTGAGCTTCACGGGGTCACGGGCAGGAGGACAGGTAGAAGTGGAAGAAGGTGATGTGTCTTTGCAAGGACTTGAATTTCAGCACCTGGGTTGCTGCTGAGCTGATGGGAAAGGAAGGTTTGATGGGATGGGTGTTTGCCAAGGACTTCAACTCACTGGCTGTGAGAAAGAGAATGACTGTGGCTGTCAGCCATTTCTTGTGTGAACACCAGATGATGTGAACGTGTAGTACAGGTGGGAGACTTAGCTTACACCCCTAAGGACTTTATGAATCACCAGGACCAGCAATCAGTGACGATGGTCTGAGATGCATGGAGGAGCACAGCTCAGGTTCTGGATTCACCTTTTAAATGAGCTAGAGAATTTTGTGTGTGGAGAAAAGTTGTTGTTTGAAGGTTGCCTTTGGCTTATGTGATGCAATACACTGACATGCACCTCAGCTCCCTGGAATGTAAAACCAACGTTTGTTCTAATTTTATTTGCTTTTAGGAAGCCCATGTAAGATTTAATCAACAAAGACCTGTCTTGCCAGTAAAATAAAGGCCAATGAGAGCAAATGTACAATAGGCAGAAAGAAAAAGAATGAGCAGTTTCTTCTTCTTTGCCCAAGAGTCATTCGTAAATTCTGCCCCAGGAAAAATTTTCCATGTGCTGCTTTTTAAACCTTGAAGTACAGATTAAAAAACCTGACACTTCTACCCTTTGATTGCTCAAGGACTGGTGTGATATCTTACTATTGACTAGAAATTAATTGTAGCGTTTCCTCCTGGTTTGGACTGTAAAGTCAAGCTGTGATTCTGTTTTCTGGGATTGGTTGCTAGAGCAGACCATCAATGGGCTAGCCTAAAAGATGATCACTTAGCAATGAATTCTCTTCCCTCTTTTTCACTACTTTCATTGGCTTCTTCCTTTTGTTGGATTTAAACGTTTGTGATTTTCACCTCTTTATCCGTCATAGCACACCATTGACTGAATAATACACTTATATTAAGCTGCCCTCTTTCTGTGAA
Source organism: Eurypyga helias (assembly GCF_000690775.1). Lineage (NCBI taxonomy): Eukaryota > Metazoa > Chordata > Aves > Eurypygiformes > Eurypygidae > Eurypyga > Eurypyga helias. Next base: position 75,451 of record NW_010231545.1, on the reverse strand, counting down.
AAAAATGCCAGTAATAATCAGTCAATCATTCAATCCATATGAATGTGGAATTCAGATGTGGCTGTTTGAATCGGGTTTATAATATACCATTTCTTGGTACAGCATGTTCTTTGATAGTATTCTTTTAAATGACTGTTTCCAACTGCACTTGAAAGCACCTATGAAAGAAATTGTTTGTGACGCTGTACTTAGTTTAAATCTCCTTCTCTTTTCTTCAGCACTTTTGTCTGTATTTCATTTCTATGCAAATTATATCTTTGTGGGTTAGTAAAATTTTACAAACCAATTGAAATGCAGCTATGGAATGAATTATCAGAGAAAATTTGGAAAATATGCTCATGTGAGGAAAACTGAGGAAAACATTTAAATCTAATTGTGTATTATTCAAAGAGAATTTCAGAGCAACTCTTAGGCAAATATTACATAAATGTATACCTTTATTAAATGATTAATTTACCACAGGTAATATACTTGAAGGCTCAGGGACTATTTTCCCATTAGCCTGTGCATGTAGCACTTCTCAGCTGAAATACAGCCTAGGTACACACATGCACTGAACTCGCTCGCGGGGAATTGCAGGGGAGGAATTGTGAATGCAATGCCTGAAAACACCTAGAGAGCAATGGCAGTCACTACCAACTGTCCCAGTGCTTCTTTTCCAATAGCGTGACAGTGACTGAGTTTAACCTCGCGGGAAGTCAATCTCTGATGACCAAGAATGATTTTGTAACCTCCCAAGTATAACGTATCTAATCCCTCTCAGTTCATTAACAGCAGCGGGCGGACCTACTGTGAATACTTTGAATAGCTACCGGGTTCTCAGCAATCGGTCTCCAAAATGGGACACTTGGTAGCTGCGCATTTGTCGGTCAAGCATAATTTCTGTGATTTGTGCATCCATGAGGCATCTGCTTCCCCTTACGAGATGGGCTGGCTCTGTGAATCGTTTAATCCCTTGTTTCAGTGCTTACCTGGGAAGGATGTAGGCTGAAGTGCAGAGGCAAGGAGACTAAATGACGTTCAGTGCTTTCAGAGCCTACATGGTAGAGAAGAGCTGAAGTCCAATCTAAAGGTTGTGCTGGTGTCTCCAGGAGATACTGTAGCAAAGCTCAACACAAGACTTATCGTAAACAAAAAAAATTATTAAAAAAACTAATATTACTCATGCTTCCCTATTCACAAGTACCGAGTTGCATGTCCAGAGGGTCTGGCTGGGGCAGAGGACGAGGGGTGCCAGTTATCTCCCCCTCCATGTACCCCCTGGGTTCTTCACCACATGGTCAACAAATCGAATGCCTTCTAGGAAGTGACAGTGATTGTGATCTTTTGAGACATCCTGACTCACTTGTGTGAGTCATTAGGATCTATTCCCTTTAGCTCCTCATCTCTGTGTTTTAACACTCCAGTCCTGTCCAGTATCTCTCTGCCATCCTCTCATAATGCAGATTGTCCTTTGTTTAAGTCTGGGTGCTTTCTCTATCTGGGTGTTGTGGGAAGCTGTGTGTCTGGGTGCTGGGAATTTGCAGGTCTGCTAACCTCGGTGCTATCAACACCTGCCATTCTTACAGCCCTACTTCTGCTTTTCCTTCTGGTGCTTCCACATCCAGACATGCCCAGTCACTCTCCATTCTTCCCAATCTTAGTATTTTTATTACCAATCTCTGTTTTCATAGATGAGTTCACTCAGTTTGGGTTTCTGCACCCAGCAAAATGTTTCCTCACTCCTTATAGGTGGTCTCACTCTGATTACATGCTTGTTGCCAGTGGCTCTGTATTCATGTGTAGCTGAGACCGAAGCATTTGTTCCTGTTGTGTGTTATGCTTTCCATCCTTCATCTTCTTCCATGTTATGCACAGAATATCTTCCATTTGGTGTAGATTGAGCCAGGACCTCCCAGACTTGTGGGCTGTACGCCGCGATGCAATTTGCATTTCTTAGCTGGGTCTGTCCTGTCTGAGGCTCTGGGTTCTTTGCCTGGCAGCTTGACAAAGCAGAAGCACTTCTGGCTTGAAGTTCTGCAAGCAGAGGCAAGGCATGGAACAGGCTCAGGAGCTGTTTCAGCCATCGCTATTGGTGTGAGTGAATATGTAGCCCAGAAAGAGTCATTCTGCAGGCCTCTGGGGAGTAGAAAAGGAAGGGGGGTCAATCAGCATGCAAAGCTCCAACATGGTGCATTACACTAGGCGTATTGGGGAGCTCCGATTTTCATATCTGCTCAAAAGTACGCTTTGTTTCCCACCTAGTTGCATACATAACAGTCTGTCTGCTGTTAACTGTGGAGACCTAGCCTTTTTTTTGGCCTGCTTGGACTTATGAAATGAGTGTATGTGGCAGAAAAAAAATGTAATCGTGCATTGGGCACAAGTGACTGTAACTTCATTTTGGCTGACTGAAAGAGATGAGGTTAGGTTGAGCTGTTTTGAAACCATTGGGATATTTCCATTCACGCTGTTGATTCTTGAACAAGATATGCAGGTGAGTCAGAAAAATGTCATGAAGCTCATAAGCTAGAAGACGACCCTTTGAGAGGTATATCTTGGTGGGCAGTCTTCAGTGTCTTGCTTTGGAACAGGAAGTGTTGAAAGGGAACAAATTCACCCGCATGCTGTGCTGCACGTTCCAAGGTACAAACCAAAGATTTTGCTGTTTTTCTTGCACAGGAATGCAGGGGATAGTAGAATAACAGGCTGAAAGTCTGCTGAAGTTTGGCTACCACAGTCTGAGTAGATCTCTGTGATTGCCACCTTCTGGTCTAACCTGTTGACAGAATCTGTATTTTCAGTTTTCCTCTCCCTTCGAAGACATTTGACTTTGGGCAACAGTGCTGCCCTGCTACGCACCTTATATTTGTATGAGGGAACAATCAGAATGGTTTGGTAATTTATACTGTTAAAGGAAAATATACTATGCCGGATCCCATGGTATGAGGGAGGTGAGGCTGCTGCAGCTTCGAGCACCCAGATCCCACCAGTTGCAAGACTGGAACGGTACTCCCTGTAGGCACATAACACACAGAGCAAACTTATACAACACACCAATATATACATGGCTGGCTGCACAGATCACAGACAAGCACATAGAACATTCAGAGCACCAATGGCCTCATCCTGCTCCTGTCTCTGGCTGGGCAGGACAGAGGTCCTTCAGTGAGAGTGTATCTGTACATATGCACGAGGTAGGTCCCTCCAGCAGCCGGGCTCAGACACTCAGCCTGCCCTGTAGCTGGCCTCTGGATCGCAGTCTCCCTGGTTGCTGGTACCTGGACATACGAGCTCCCAGGGCTGCAGCCCCTCTGTAGTTGCTGGCACTGATGCTTTCACCCATCCCCCACCCTGAGCTGGCTGAGACTCCTCTGCTCCCCCAGACCCCACCACTCATGGTCTCACCCTTAGGCACACACATACACAGGGGTCTCACTCCTAGAGACCCCCAGACCCTACCGTCTCTGGCAGCTGGTGAGAGTCCCCTGGTCCCACTGACAACCTGCCCCTCCCATGGTCTCACCCTTAGAGTCAGACAGACAGACAGCCACAGACACCTGTTCCCAGACCACCTCACGTCCACGCAGGTACCTGTGCTTTACTCACACCCTCACCAGCACCCCCCTCTCTGCAGCTGCTGCCACCATGGGCACACCTGAGTTTCCAATGGTTGCTGCACTCAGACCCCTGAACACACGTGCACACAGAACAGAGCCTGCACCCAGGAAAAGAGAAACGAATTCACTTAGGGAATAGGACAGACGGCACTGCTGAGGCACAGGTCGCTGATCACAGCTAAGGCATACAACCTATCTCCTGATTTACGTGCATCTGTCCCATTTTATTTGCTTATCCCTCTGTTTTCCCACATTTCTTTCTTCCCAAATCACCTAGATGCCTCCCATCTCCTTTGGTTCCTGTCCTGAGCATCCCATGGTAATTCCTGGATAATCCCAAACTGCTTTTCCCCTGCATCCCACAGTGTGTCCAACCCCTAGGTAGCAGTTTTTCTTAGTTGGGAAGGTGATGTGGAGAGAGCTGCTCCTGATGACTCATTGTGGTGGGCTCCATGCCTGGATACCATGGCCGGTGGCTCTGCTGGGACAACCCTGGGAAGGGCCCGGACAGGCTCTCTGTCCTTGGGAGTGCTTAACTCATGGACCCCTGCCTGCCTTTGTCTCTGTTCTCCTTGCGGGAGCTTTTATCACATAACCTAATGTATAACACTTTTCTGTGCAGCAGAAAAAAAATGGAAAGGCTTTATTTTAAAATTTTCTGCATTGCAGGAAGGGAAGTTGCAACTTCAAGAGGATGTATTTCTCTGGCTGGTCTGTTCTGCAGCTGCCATGTTCCATTTTCTCCTCATGAGACCATTACACAGGCTTTAGGTATCGTAGGTCACGCTCTGTATGCAGAGTGGGACAGGTCAAAGGCATTTTTGCTAGTAATATCATTATCAAGAGCATTGACACCAGAGTATGTGAACATCTCAGAATGGAAATTAAAACTTCTGCTCCAGGGCCCCAGCAGAATGCCATTTATCCAAACAGCTGCTCTTTTCCTAAGAATAGATATGGAGATTGATAATTTGATTTAATATTCTTAGGGAAATATTCAGTCTTTTTTCTTCTTAGGAGCACCATGGTCAGTTTAGTGTTCCTGGAATTTGGTCATGTGGGATTTCTCATATTGCTCCACAGAAGCGGAATAACAAACTGGCCAGGGTTGCTTGGGGAATTCTTTCCTGTGCCATCTTCATGGAGGTAACTTTGCAAAGGTGAAAACTCCAATCACCTCTTCTCAAAGTTGCGTCTTGCTGATATCTGCCAGGCTACTTGAGGCAGCATGCTGCATCTGGCAGTGATGATTGATTGATTTAGTGATTGATTCAAGCGTGCTGGGGATGTACGTGCTGTGGAAAAAAAGAACAAGGGCAGCACTGCTAGTTCAGATGGATTTGTCCCCAGAATGAGACCAAAACCAAGGCACGTTCTTGCTGCGGAGGCATGAATAGTGCTTCTCTCTTCACAATGGCTGAAAGACAAATTCAGACTAAAAGGACACGATGAAGGAAACTCTAACAGTATAGAAAATTAACCATTGTTATAATTTATCAAGGGCAGCAATGCCCTTCGTTCCACAAATTTCAACTCAAGATGAATTCAGAATACATTTTAGTTCAAGAAAGGCTTTTGAGCTTGAAATAATACATAGAGAGAAAATATTATATTGCCCATAATGCATAAGGTTCAACTAGATGATTATTTTTGCCCTTCAAGTCTGTGGGTTTCTTGTAGTTCCTGTCTGAAAGAAAAAGGAGCTTTGATAATATGTGCTAAAGGTGTAGCGTATCTAAAGTAAGCACACGTGCAAATGGGAAGGCTGTGATGGGAAATAGGAAGACAGTTTTCCATAATGGGTCCGGGACGGTAAACCAGCAGCTGGTCTTTTCTATTCTGGGATATTAAGTCACGTTAAACATACACCATTATCCATTGGCAAAGATAAAACTGCACCAGTTGCGTAAAGAGGAAGCTAATGCAGTGTCAGAACGAACAAATGCCAAATGAAGGGAGAGAGGGAAAAGCTACAGAAAACAGGTCTGTCGACCAGAATGGGATTTAGGATAGTGGAAAGGGGTAGGAAGGAAGAGGTGATTGTGCTTGCGAAAGATGAAGCCTCTTTGGTACAGTGTGGGACCTGTTTGTGCAGTCTCAATCACTGAGAAGAATTAGATCGCTTTTTTTTAAATTTTTTTTTTTTTTTTTTTTGGTGTACTTCGGAGCATCATTTAGGATTCATATGCCTGGTACATCACACATACCTACCCAAGTGCCTTTTTTCATGAGAAAAATTGTGTCTTTCATCAAGGTAATGTATTTTTTTTAAACTGTCAGAATCATTCTGATAAAATGCATGAAGAAATCAATAGCAGAATTGTATTAAAGAAAAACCACAGCTTTGCTCACAGTTAAAGGTTTCAAGTTCAATAACGTTGGACTTTAAAGAGAAGGAAAGAAATCTTCATTTTTACTATAATGCACTTAATGCACCATACAGAGAAGAATGGAAGTGCTGTCCAATAGACCCTTTGTGTTTCCCTCAACCTTTGCTATCAGCTTCCTTTTCCATTTCTTTTTAATTCTCCTTGTTCATTCTCAAAAAAAGACCCCTCCGCTGCAAACAAAGCTAATTCTTTCCAGTGGCCTCACACCAGATCTCTCTGCATCCTGTCACAAACAATATCCATGATGATACCAAGAACCATCTTTTATTTTGAAATATCCGTAGGAAAGGTATTCCTGGTTCTGTTCTTTCTGAGATAATGCAAAGATAAAAGGGTGGGTTAGTGCCATAATGAGTACATTTTTTTAGACATACCTGTTCTCAGTATGTTAATACACGGTGAAGAGCAGACCCAGATAAACAAGACGTAGCTGCCTGCTTTGTGTCACAAATAAGACTAGTTATTAAGGATTATTTTCTATGGGGATCCTGTTCTGTCAGAAATACAGGACTGGCCCAAAACAGCTGCTGTTGTTTGGAACTATTTTTAACTACCTAGCTACTGTTTATGGCTACAGCTTAGCTATGCTGTCCTCAGTATTAGTCTCTCTTGGTGTCTCTAAAGTCGTCCTCTGCCATTTCAGTCTACTCAAGGCAGTCATTTATCACAGCTTTCCTTTGAACCGAGCTTGCTTTTTTCCCTTGCTGTCTTCGAATATTCCTCCCACCGACAGCTCGTCTTTCTTTACATTCTTTTTGCATTATTTTGCGTGGGTTTATCTGCCAGCTAACTCTCACAGAGAGTTCTGCTTTCTGATTTTAAATAGCACGTCTAATAAATACTATTTACTTATCTAAAGTAAATACTTGCTTTTCTGGTGAGGGAGAGAGGATTTCGCAGAGCCTATATCCTTACAAAAGCTTAAACTGGGTTTTCTGTTCATGTGATCTGGCTATCTCTGTGATAACAAAAATGCATAGTAGGTTTGGTACACTTCCCTGTCCCAGTCTAATTGAAAAGCCGGTTATTTTCTCCCGGTAACAAACTGTGATCCAGTTTCCAACTGAAAATCATAGAATCATCAGAGTCTCTGGGAATACTTACAACAATGTGAATGTGATTAAGGACCTGATGTCCTGGGACGCCACGGTCAATAACACCGACTGACAATCTAACCCTGTCTCCTCCTGCTTTTATGTCCATTGGCATCTGGTTTGAGCTGTTCACCAACCCACAGCAGAGAGAGGTTTCTGTTTGATGAAATGTGCTTCAAGTCCGTCAGCAGTTTTCCTGCATCCTACCGTAATGCAAACAGCAATAATAAGGTATTTCCTAGCTCTTTTGTCAAAGATACTATCAAATGCCCCTATACTATCAAATTTTCCCTCTCAGGGGGAAAAAATGGTGCTGATGGACACTTATTTACCCCCTCACGTGCACAATGCTAGTGCTTTTAGCCACTCTGTACCACCTTCTACTGCTGCTTCTCTCTTCTTCATGGCTTTAGACTGGGTAGAGGTCTCTGGTCTCTGCCTGAGATTCCCAAACTGGTGAGCATGGGAGAAGCCATGCTGGCTGAAAGGCTTGACTGTAGGAGGAATAAAATAATGGAGAGCATGTTTGGTTTAAGTTAAGGGTAAGTCTAAGGCCTTTCTTAGGGAGCAGAGAGGAAAAAAAAAAGTGGGAATAATAAAAAGTCGATCCATTAATTAATCTGAATTAAATTTATCTGCTCCTAGCCCATCTTTAAAACAATGAGGATTGCCTCGTACTGGCCGCTTCAACAGTTTGAAATGGATCATGTCACCTCCTTTTGAAAAAGGTCACTGTTTTTCCATATTGGCCAAGCAATGAATTTACTAGTCAAGTTCTGACAGGTCAGGCACTTCAGGATTTTTGTTTCGAGGTAAGGGTGGCTTTCGCATCCCTGGTTTGCACACGGAGATGCCTATTCCCCCTCTCCCCTGCGTTAGGGCACACTGCTCTCGCTGCGGTCACTCCAGTGAGAGCAGGCGACGTGAAAAGGAGGGTCAGGGCCTGGAAGGAGAGTCACAGCCCAGCCTTTGCTTGGAGGGGAGGATGGGATGGGAGAGGGTTTAAGGCTGCTGTTGAAGTTAGACCTGGTGAGGAGGGAAACACAAAAAGGGTCTGTGGCAAAGGCTTGTGGAGAGATGAAATGGGAAGAGGGAGGGACCTGGGGCAGGGTAGTGTCTACTGGCAGCCCTCTGCTGGCACCAGTCTTCGGTGTGCCAAACAGGTTTTGTCAAAGGATGAACGCATGGGAGGGATGACTCTAGATCAGTCTCGTGGAAAGATTAATGAAGGAGACACAGTAGAAGCAAGTCTACTTGCTTTAAACATCTCTTGCACTTAACCAGTGATTTGACAGCTTCCCTTGCTTTCCCTGTGCAATGTTCCAACGAAAGAACAAGGGCAAATCCTGGGGCTGTTTCCCTACTTACTGCTGTCCTGCCAGAGCTCTTAATGCACATCCATGACAGTTGCATTCAACGATATCTCCCTGCTCCACAGCGTCAGGCTCTTGTGTACGTTGAGGGACTGAAATCCATTGTGGGATTCCAGCTCCAGGCTCTCTTTTACACAAGTGAGCTGTCCGCTGGTTTAGCGCCGCGTCGAGCGTGGCCCCATCCCTGCAGTACGGGCTTTACAGTAGGCGGCAGCAGGCTGTTTGCTGCTGCTTGGCCTGGTGCCTTGTGTGAAGGGACTTTTCACACCTGCCCTGACTGTTACCTGTCCCAAACGACAATAGGAAATATTAACTAAGTGGGAGAAGGGGCAGGGTGCAGCCATTAACCGGAGCATCCAACCGCTGCGTCAGCTCAGCCTGGTATAATAACAAATTAAAATACTGTCTATTTGTAAGACTCCCCTAGTCTGTCAGATTCTCTATGTGTAAGAAATGTGGGATTAGAGACAAAAGATATTTTCAGAAAGCATCTGCTGTAAACAAAAATGTGCATGCGCGCGTGACTGCATATAATAGATGCAAACAAACAAATTATGAGGGTTCTGCAAAACCGGCTAGATTTTGTGTGGGGATGGATAAGGAGCCCACTTGCATAGTCTGCATGTGCACACATTTAAATACTTTACGCAAGGGTAGGAGATCTTTTTTGATACCCAGTAGTTTTCTGACCTTCAGTAGCTTTTTCACACTGGTACCAAGGATATAAGAATTCATGGCAAAAATTGTGTCCCTGGGTAGTGACATTGTACAGATGCTCTTCATGCCTTGATGTACCAACAAGCCTCGTGAACACAAACTGGAATTGCTCTATCTGAACAAATATTTTTCACTAATTACAGTATACTTCCGTAAATACTACTATTTTTCAGAATGCAAGTGGTTGTAGAATTCTTCTCTCTCATCAGACACACCAATGGGAGCATACAACTTTTTCAATGTTTTACTGGTATTAAAACAATATGGATTTAGAACTTTTTGAACTTGAAAACTATTTGAGTAATTGTTCGTTGTCTATGCCTTTTTTTTTTTTCCTTTTTTTCCCCCCCCTCTTGGTCCAGACACAAAGTTTTCCAGTGTTACCTGCATCAGTTTGCCAGTGACTGGTTGTGTCTCAAGGGAATGGGTAGCAATTGCCACCAACTCTTTAGAGCATTTTCGAACACGGTAAAAAATAAAATGCAATAATGGAAACACTTGAAGGTATGAGTAGGATGGGACTGTGTAGCAAGTATATATATATACTGGAATTTTACCTCTTTGTACTCAGCTTCTGTGAGTTGACAGTGGTCTGTGTGTACACTGAATTTTGTAGGGAGCTACCTGACTCTGAGAAATAGCTGTGACAAAGCGAAACTGCAATATTTTACATAAAATACTGTTCTTTTGGTGTACATGCTCTTTCTCTCTGGTGCTGAAGCAGAAATTTTCAGGCTTCTTTTGCTTTTGTAAGCTCCCTAGATATTTTCCAGTGAAAGTACTCCATACTAGAATTTACAAGAACAAGTTATTATTTTTTTTTCCTTAGTTGCTTTTCATGAAGGACATTTGAAGCCTAATCATCCCAGTACAGAAACTCTGACTCACTGAAGTGAGCACCAAGAACCAAACCCCTTTAACCTTTAATGGATTTGGACCTAGGTATGAACCTAAGGGTTCATCTGCCTTTAGCAAGAGCTGAAAACTCTTTCAGCTCTTCAGCATGAGCGGTGCCCATCGTGAAAGAGATTCAGAAAGGAAGTTCAGATTACTCTGCAATTCCAGGCTTGGGATCCACTAGAGTTTTGAGTGACCAACACCCAAAGACAGGCTTTTTGTCTGCAAAAGGTACATGAGATTGAGATGAATGCCTTTAATGTGTGTCTCTGCTCAGGCCAGGTAATGTGAAAAAATGCACAATGAATTAAAAGGTAGGAATACAACACGAGCCAAGAATTGTTGGTTCACTTGTAGAACTAATTCAGGTTTCAAAGTTTCTGTGTTACTCAAACACACTGGTACAGCCCCAAATGGGACTTATGGTAGCAACTGCAGTTTCTTTTCCCCTTTTGCTTTTCGAAATTTGATGTCAAATGTTGAAAGATGTAAACGAATTAATTGCATTTTTACTGTAGCTGTGTTAAGAGAGGGAAATTGTCTCAGAGTCAGTAGTCTTAGCTGTGCTGTGTTTGAGTCATTATGATCTGCTGTATCTGATTTTTTTGGGAGACTTCTTAATTTAGTGGCTGAGCCAATTCAAACCATAGTGGTACAGAAACTGCTTTCGTAATGCAGCATCCAGGTGTCTTTGTCAAAGTCCATGTACTAAGTTCAGTTCTACTCTTCTATCATTCATGTGCTAGAAACTGTTTTTAAAAAATCAATAATTTTAAAATCTTTTTGTCTGATACAGCAAAACCAATTTGTGCCTTTCATGGTCTGACAGCTTAATTTTTATTTCTTAAAGAAAAAAAATATTAAAAACCTAAACTCAATCTTGACTAATACAATTGTTAAAAAGCCCCAGAAATTAGCAAGCAGCTTTCAGAAATGCTTAACTTAAAAACAGCCAGGAAGGTTTCTTGTTTTTTTGGTTTGGGTTTGTTTTTTCTTTTTTTTTTCTTTTACATTTGTTTAAAAAAATTATATTCCCTCAAAATGAGACCTTTGTGCCAAGTTTTATTCTGGAGCACAGCTTTACAGCTGAGCTAAAACCCCCTATAATAGGAGAAAAGTGACAGACCCTGAACTATAGTAGCATGAACAGCACTGCTATAATTCCTGGGTGAACTTTGTCCCTGGATGTGTGTTTTTGGAGTGTGCCGGGGTGACATTCAGCCTCTACATTCATTTTTATGATAATTCAGAGTAAATTGTGGTGCAATAAACTCTTCAAGCCTGTCTTTCTTGTGAAAGCCATGAATCAATCAGCTGCAGGCTTTTTTGGGTCTTTTCAATGTATAGTGATCATTTAGATTTGACATGCATTGTGAGACCTTGGCTTAGCTCCTCTCTATGGTCTGTCATTAATTCCAGCCTTTACTGTTCTGAAGTACAGTGAAGGATGACTGAGAAATCATTGCCCCTCTTCAGCTCTGTTATTGCACAAAATAGCAGCGCAATAATTTTTTGTCAATGTTTTACTCTAAAAGCTTTCTACATCAGTTTTGAAAAGGAAGCAATAAAGCCCATTCAATGGTATGAATAAAAATCCTTTGAGGTTTAGGCGCAGGGCTGCTTTTCTTCAGCTGGTAATCAAATTGGAGCTAAAATGAAATTGAGTTTTCTTATGAAAATAGCCTTTGTTGCTGGGAAGGCTGGTAATTCATAAACAATAACCTGCTCTTTTGTGTGGATAATAATATATTCATGTTCTTTCAATAGGGTAAAAGCCAGACCTAGTGCATTATGGTACAGTAAAAATAGCAGAAGGAGCTTGCTGGAATAATCTTGAAGAAGAAATGTAGCGTTCGGTGACTTAGGCTTTCAGCTCCCATCTGAAATTGTACTTTGCTTTTATTTGCGAGCCGGGTCTTAGTTGTTGATTTGGTGCCGCTATACAATATTTGGTTAATTGTGGAAGATCTCAAGCTGTGCTCATCACTGCTCCTGCGAAGGCTGCTGCCAGCTGCTAGAAACAGAGCCTGCTGCTACAGGATGTACACTATTCACAGGAGCAGCCTCTCAGCGCTGATTATCACTGAAGAGTTCCCCGCTCTCCATCACTCTGCGCCCTGCACGCAACCGGACTGCCGAGCACGGGGAGGTAGGCTGCCTGCCCTCTCCTCGGGGTGAGGCGAAAGGCGTGTCGTGGGGCTGCGGGGAGCGCGGCGGGCAAACCTGGCCACGGATCTGCCAAGCACTGGTGGGGAAACCGGCTCCCAGCCCCCGGGAGGGTGGCTTCGGAGCCGAGCTGGGGCTGGAGGAGGTCGCGAGGGATTGCCAAGTGCACCGCGAGGTGCTCTTGGAAGTGTTGCCTTGGGGTTCGGTGGCTTTTCGTAACTAGCCAGGCGATCCTTCGGAGGTTTGATCCGGCACTGGTGCTCGTTGGTGTTTCGGGGCGTACCTTGTCGTCACATCTGTGTTTTGTGGTTCGATGCTAAAGGTCTCGGTGCAGTTGGATGATGCCCCCCAGATAGGTTGTGTGGGGCTGGCAGAAAACTCTGGGAGCGTGTCCTGTCTGTAGTGACTCTTTTTCTTTGCCTCAGCTCGCGGGGACTGGAGGGTAAACTTCAGTCTGAGTACCTGAATTCACCTCCCTCCCCCTCCTCTCCATCAGTGTATGCTTTTAAATTGCTGTTAGCTTTGATAGTCTTGGGCTCTGAGTGGTGATATAAAAAAATTGCATGCAGACCCAGGCATGCAAAAATGCTGATCTGGGGTCCGTTTGCGCGTCAGATGCAGACTTGGTCCGTCTCACCAACACAGAGGTGAGAGACTGCTTCAGGGTTTAGTTTAATTCTGACTGGTCTCCCTGCCCGGGTGACAGGAGTAATACTAAAGCCACTCACCGGGGTGGCAGCATGGGGCATGGGAGCAGGTCAACACTGTGCCGTTACTTGTGGTTTTCAGTGGCAAGGAGGACTAGGGGACAGTCCGTGTGTCGGTGGCAATTTGGAAGCATGGGGCTTTCTTACAGTGAAAGGGTCTATAATCCAGACTCTGGATTAACTGAAATAAGGAATGGATTAGTACCAGGTGTATTGTTCTCCTAAACTTTCCCCAGGCTTCAGAAAACTCCAAAAACCCCAAACCAGAACCTACCCTAAGCAGGTATAATGGAAATGAGGTGCAAAGTGCAAAGACTTACAGTGGGGGTTATTTTGTAAGTAACGTTGAAGTTAGATCTGTACCATATGCAAGGCTGTCTCGAGGCAGTTGCATAGGTTTTTTATTCATTTTTAACAGTGAAATTACATGCTTAACAAAAGGAACTTTTAAAGGCACAGTGGTAACTGACAGTCAAAGCAATATATGTCATTATCCAATTAGTGCACACAAGTGTGTTTTTATTATTCACTTAACATACCTCTGTGTTGGGCTCTCAGAAATTCGATGTTTTATTTCTCAGTGTTTTAAGACTGCTATGTGTTTTACTGCTGTAATTGGAGTAATATTTTTTCACGTTAGATATATCTTTGTTGCGCATTGGATTAGCTCTGTTGAGAAGGAAATTTCTAAGAGGAAAAGTTGTTGTTGTGGATAAATGCTGGTTGCACAAAATGTAGCATGCACTCAATTCCAGTTCTTTTCACAACTGGAAAATCTGCTTTATATTGCATCCAAAGTTGAACTGAGATAAATAATATTGCTTGTGTTTAGAAGAATGATAAGGCAATGAAATGTTCAAGTTCATTTGAATGAAATGTATGTTAGCCTATAACAGAGCATTTGTTGGTACTTGCTACTATGATGACAGAGAGTCTATCCAACAGAACTACTCTTTTTGTTTTGTTGAAAAATGAAATACCTAGCAATATGCTGTTGGCATTTGTTTTATTGGGACACTAGTTAACTGACAGATGTGGTGATTTTAGTTCTGCAGGCTTAGCAGAATTGCGGTACGTAGTGTTATCAGAGTTCTTTAGGATCAAACATTTTGGTTGTAGTTGGACAGGGCTGTTATCCTAACACCAAATAGGCCAAATAGCTATAACAAGTTTTCTAGAGACTCTGTGTTTTCTACAGCTTTAGAAAAAAGAGTTCTGCTTGTCTTGCTGTATTTAAATAAGATTTAGTGAATGTGTTTGAAGTGGAGCATGTTTACTAATGTTTCTGATGCTGGATTCACCTTTGTCATGGAAATGTGTGCTTTGTTCTGGGATTCATGCAGAAAGGATGCTTCACTTAGGTATACCCTGCTCTAATGAAGTTCTGGTATGTGCATAAACCTCCAGAAAACAAAGTCAGTCTTTAAATTTCACTGATGTTAGATATTTCCCACGCTGATAGCACTAGAGTGGGACAGCTGTATACTAAAGAAAGTATAAGCTTTCCATGACAGAACTGCTAGTGTATCTCATGCCCAAGGACTATTCTGTTATTTGGCGGTATTATGAATATTTAATTAGCAGTGAATCACTCTAAGGCCTCCAAATTAATTTCTTGGTGCCTATATTAGACTATAATATAAATACATATGATGTTTACCAAGGTTAACTTCATGAACCACTGTAACTCACAAAAGTAGATGTTTTCAATCGCAATTAGCATTTGTAAGTTCACCAAGGAACACGTTTCCAGTCTATGCAGTCATAAATTACATGCCACTTATTACAACACACAAAGTTGCCCACTGTTGACGAAGTTGGTTGAATGATGCACTGAACATTTGCCTTGAAATTTTAAGGCTCTACTGATGCTGGAGCATAAATTCTTTACTGAGCA
>NW_010231545.1:47452-60580 GCF_000690775.1 Eurypyga helias | reverse complement strand
CCCTACAGATGTAGGGCAAACATATTGCAGCAAAAAGCAAGTTCCAACCATTGCAGGAATCAGATAATTGAAAGCCCTCAAATGCTGTAGTCAAAAAATACTGATATATTCAGATTTGGCATATTTTACCTAATGAATGCATCCTACCACTGGAAAGAAAAAGCTGACCTTTAAGATAAGAAGGTAAACAAGGTGAATTAAGATCAAGATGAGTCTAAATGGGAGAACTTTTAAACGTCTTCTTACACATTCGCTTTCTGTGTTAACTGTATTTAAATTTTTCACCCTCACTTTTCAAGTAGTTTGTGGTCACCTTTGCTGGATTTGTAGCTAGGATTTATTTTTTTTTTTTAAAGAGTATTCAATACAGGCATATCTGGATAATTTATTCATATTAGAATTCTGTTATAATAGATCTGACACCAGGCTGATCTGATAGACTTTTAGATATGTAAAAATAATACTTACGAAGAAAAATATATTAAAGGATTCTTAGCAATAATGGTGACAATGAAGGTCACAAACTGCAACCTGTATCATGTGGATGAATGTCTGTGGAGCGCTGTTTTGCAGACCTTCCTTCTTTTACTCTTCTGATTCTTACATTTGCTTAAATTTTGTAGATTTTATTTAAATACTGTATTTCTGCATGCAAATTGCAACGATAAAAGTTCAGAGCAGCACAAAGTTTCAATACTTTCATATCTGTCTCTCCTTCAATCCTTGAAAACTAAGAGCTTGTTTATGGGTGACTTTTTATTTTCTACTCAAATATAATGTTAGCAGAATTCAATATTTATTGCCTTCTCAGTGTTCAATGCACTCTGCCTTATCGGTGTACTTGTATCCACGTGGTGGATATAGAATGAAAAGCTTCAAGTATATTTATTAAGACATCCAGGAAAAGGTCTGTGAACAAGGCTTTGCTTTCCAATGCTCAGGCTTGGGGCTGTCAGCTGCTATAAACACACTCTCCTGAAACGTGGCCAGAAAAAAAGAGCAGGTCTCTAATGTGCATGGTGCCTTCTTAGTAGAGCTGCTTGAACACCAATACTTTGCTTTGAAACAGGAATCTTCTACTTTCTGAGGAGAGCTGATCCCTTAAGTTTTCTCAGCACATGTGATGCCCTGAAGGTAACGTCATTTTACAGTGTAATTCAGCTCATTTTTCCAAGACTGTTCTTAAAGACAGTTGAAACAGCATCTTTCTGCTTTGAGGCTCTGAAGTACAGTACAAATAAGTCAATAGAAGTAGATTATTTTGCTGGCAGTTGGGTTACTTTAAGGGGCTTCAGGATTTGAAAGAAAGTAGGAGTCCCACTTTAGTAGTCCTTAGGGGTTCAAAATGGGCTGGAAACAAGCAGAGGAAAATCAGATAAACAGTGACCTGAAGCAAAATTCCTCCAATTTGCTGCTACCAATGGGAAACCAAGGTCCTAACTTTCCCTCATCACCTTCTTTGGTGATTTCAGAAAGTAAGTAAAAACCAGAGGCTGACGTGGCAGCTGCACTGCAGTTCAAAGGTGAGGGAATCGTCTAGGTTAGGCTATCAAATTGGGGAGGGGGTGGAAGAGGTGGTGTCTGGGTACAGGAAGTTTCTGGGGCCACAGGCAACCCCACAACACTAGTGGTGTAGATGTAAGAGAAGTGCCTGCTGCAACTGTAGGGAGCTTGAAGTCACTTTGTGCAGCTGTGAAGAATTGGGCTCAGATATTTAAGGAAGTAAATTCTTGAGTAAGCCATCTCTCAAAATATTTCTGGCATCATCCCTGGTGCCACTAGAAAGAATACAAGTTGTGAAATCTGACCAATAGTTATTGGGTATAGTGAGTATGTACAGCAGTGAGGGGAAGAAATAGAAATCGGCAGTTCTTTGGAATCTGGAGAAGACTCCCACGCAGCATGAAACAGCCAATTTTTTTACTAGTTACTTGTGCCTTTGTGATAGACAGTATTTTTTCTTCTTTTTTTTTCCATCCATGTTGGTTTTTATTTTTTGTCCTCACTGGTTTTCTTACCTTGCTGCAAAATAATTTAACCTTCTCTTAATTTTAGCTTATCATTGCTAAAAGCACTGGTCCTAATTTCCCCAGAGCATTCCATCACTTATAAATCTTTGTAACTAATTTGAAATCAGATCTATGCCAGGGTGAAAGTGATGGGAAACACTGGGAAATTGGGTCTGGTCTCAGAGTAAAATGCCAGCTTTGTAAAAATTTTTCAGATCACCTTTTTTATTGTCAAATAGAAAAGTATTGGAGTTGAAAAACTTTCCTGTTTTGCTCCCTCAGCCAGCTGTGTTTGCTAGCATTAAGGTAGTCTGTAAAATTTATGTTCCTACAGCCACACTGAAGCCAGTGAAATAGCAGCCATCTCGGAATAATTGGAGCAAGAAGTAACTGGTACATCCACTATGTAGTACCATAGCAAAAGGAAAACTTTTAAGGGCAGTCATTATTCAAAGTGTTATAGGTAATCATCTTCATGGCCTAGGCTTGATAGCACATCTGAAGTATTAAGCAGCCATCCTCAGACTCTTCCATAGCCTCCCTCTATACACTGCTTACACTGAAGAAAGAGCACAGCTTATACTTGTACCAATCAGCAAAGATACAACACTTACAGAGAGTTACAAAACTGTGATTTCAGTCTCCCTGGGAAATGAAACATCCAGCTGCAAAGCATTTATGTAAAGTAAGTAAAATACTTCATGTCACATAGCAGCTAGTAAAACATGTCTTGATTTATCTGTATGAGAGCTCATCTCCAATGTCTTTTTGGAGCTGGTCTTAGTCTTTCATCAAGGCTTTTCATAGAAGTTTTTAACCATATTGGAGATGTGAAAATGTTGCTTTTGAACCATATTGGAAATGTGACATTATGTTGCTTTAATTGAGGATTTTTAATAAAATCACTACAAACATGCCAATACATGTTAAAGGATAAAATAGCATTTGACTGTACTTGCTTTATTAGGCTGTGTTGCAAATACATAAAATGGATAATGGACTACTGATTAACACTTCATAAGCTGACATAACAGTGCAGAAACCATTTAAATAATTTGAAAGTTTGTAAGAAGACTCACTGTGATGAGTTTTTAAAACAAATTGAATAGTTTTAAGACATCTTCAAACCAGAACTGTGATTTGAATGAGACCCTACTGCCTGCTATCTTAAACACAGCATTGCAGTACTTAAAGGCACCTAATGCTCTGGTTCATTTAATAGAAAAATAACATGAGAGTAGAGTTACTCTGAATTAGAGGTATGCACCAGAGACTTTGACAATGCTGGCACCCTTGTCGAGCTTGAATTTTGGGTGCAGATGTCCTGGGTTGACTGGATATAGAAAAAAGTCCACTTGATTTGGGTCCCTAATCTAATGAGAATCTTACCATTGAAGGTCAAATTTGAAGAGATTGATTTTGGTCTTGTATTTGCTATGAAAACACATTTTGTTGAAGATTCTGCCTCAGTATCTCAGCACTAATATAATCCAGAACAGGCCAGCACTTTTGTGGTACTAAGTGGAAAAACATCCAACTTTGTAAGTGCCTGAATTTTTAGCCTGCTGAAAAAGTGTGCTTGTGAGTCAAGTTTTTGATGTCAACCCACTCCAGAGTAGCACCAGTATATCATCTTATAGAAGTTCTGTCTGTTTGGGTATTTGTAGTGAGACTTGTATGAGTGGGAGAAAGAGGGCATTGATCCTCTTTCAGTATGCTTCTCAACGTTGTATACAGAGCTTAGAAAGATGAACTTTACAGTTATTTTTAAAGCTACAAACAAAGTATTTAATTTACTAAGGGAGCTTACTATTTGGAACACTGAATTCCCTTTGTCCCTCGAGATCAAGCTTTTGTGCGTATAAAGGCTGCTTCGGATGGCAGCACAGCAAAAGGAAAAATATTATTCAAAGAAGCAAAGAATCTTTAAGCTGCAAGAGTCTTTCAAAATAATGGCCTGTCCGAAAGTAGGGGTGTAGCTTTGTACAGAAAACCTGAACCAAAGGACATGTATGGTGTTGAAAGGCTGCTGGCAGTTCCATCCAGAAGCTGCTGCAGAAATTGGCAACGCTATATGCTCTGTGAACTTTTACAGTCTTCCTGTCATATGCTCAGAGAACATACCTTTTCATGGGCATTACACATCGCTTTGTGGACATGTGTGTTTCTATGGGTTGTCTCTACCTGGTGGGGTCAGACGTGCTCAAGCAGAGTACCCTTCGTTACGTTATTTCAACAACAGGTAGTGCAGACTTGGGTGGGTAGTCACTGATATCACTGCGCAGTTTGTGACTTGGATCTGGCACTGGAAGGGATAAGGAAATTTCAAAATCCCGCTGAACAGGGCATGAAAGACTGTTTGGGCTTCATAATACAGGGAAGGGGATGTGTCAACCCCGTGATCGATTAGCTGTATTCAATTTCCACATAACTGGAAGAGGGTGGCAGTTGCTGGACAAAACTGACAGAGAATGAAATCCCTGCATTAGTGAATTTCTCTCTGAAGGGAGCATTAAGCTTGTTGTTTGGAAGGATGGATCTAATTGTATCTTTTGTGCTGTAAAAATATATGTAAACCTAAAGCCTATGAGCTCTTTTCCTTTTCAGCTTGAGAAAGTCACCAGTGACTATTTTCCTGGGTAATGCTGACAAACACAAATGCTTTGAGACTAACTGTTCATAAGGGATAGCCCATGGCACAATAATCCGTGATAATAATTTAAAGCTGCTCTCATTCCAGACTGGATATGACTTAGAAACCTAAAGATAGAAAGATATTTGTTCAGTTCCTAAGCTCCGGCACCGGTCACGTGCTGCAGCGGCTCTGTTATCTGGAAACTACATTTCTATTCTGAATGTCCAGGGGACATTAAGTTTCCCATGATTTTCATTCCGTGAGATGGAGAAATAACTGTTAGCTGTAGACAACAATGCTTCTCTCAGTAGATGAGGGGCTAATGTCCCACGCTCTATTGAAGCTGATTGTCAAAAGCAGCCACGAGGGCTTGCCAGCTCTTTTTGGTAGTGTGTCACGCGGATGCTGACCTTGTGTGGCAGTGACATTGCATCGTCTTCTGTGTTAGGACTGGGGACAGGAGACTGGCTGGCTGCACGGGAATCAGCGTTCCCTAGGAGGCCAGCATACGTGTGGGCTGTGCAGAACACTATGGTGGGCTCTCTTCCTCGCTAGCACCCTCCTCACACAGGCCCTGCCTTATGGCATGTGGAGGGAAACTACTGCTCGTTTAGTTTGTGCTGGAACCTTAAACAAAGAGAAGAAAATGTTGTCAGGGCTTGGTTTAATATTGAAGAAGAAGAGAGGAATGCATTGAGTCTCTCTCTTTTCCTGTCTGACTTTCACTCTGGGGAAAGGAAAAGCCAGCAAACATACAGAACTTGGTCAAAGAAGGAACCAATTGCCTTTTAAATCAGGAAAATGCTTGTTTTTTCCCATGGTGTCTCTCCTGTTGCTGGCTTTACTCTGTCTGCTGGCAAGGAATTCTTGGGACCCTTTAAGCACCACAGAGATCAGCTTATTTCCATGCTCTAGCTTCTTGCTTTTTGCAAATGAAGAGGGCAAACCTCCATATTGTTTTTCTTCCCTTTAAATCCTGCTAAGTCCTAGGCCCTTAGGCTGCTGACAATCTTGTGCCACTCGGAACTCATGTTGTGTCATCTCTAACCTGCTAGGAAGACACTGATCTGGGGCTTTGCAGTCACACCGGCAGAGCATCTTTAGCTTCTTTGATGTGTTTGTGGGCCTGAGCTTCTGGAGTGTCATCAGTTGTTCTTCGATAGCAAGAAGAGAGCTCTTTCATGTTACTGACTCATTCTCTCATGAAGGATGGAGCTCAGCAAAAAAGTTGAATCCTGACTTGTACCGGGCCATAAATCTGTGAGGTACCAGCCTGAGGATGTTTAGCTTACTGACCTGATGCAAAGACCCTTATTTCGACACGGTTACGGGTTAAGCATGTCCACTTTGGGCTCATATTAAGATGCTGTTAAGGCTGAAGCACAGTTTAGTACTGCAAGTAAACACTAAGCATGTTTCAGCTGCTGCATCTGCTAGATCTGCTGGCACTCAGGGCTTTGAAGTAAGTTCAAATAAGAAAAGTGGTGTATTAAATCAGCTAACATGCCTTTAAGTGACCATGGCAACTGCATGGGTTGCCTGCAGATAGTTTGTGATGTGATGTCTATCACAAATTGAGCACTTGGAGAAAAAAAATCTCTAAAACACTAGCCCTGCAATACTTTCTTCAATCATAATTTTTGCAAAAGATGTCTAAGCATCAGAAGCATCTTTGGATTTCTGTCAAGCCACCCAGCAGGCACACCACATGGCCTAGGAAGAGGTGGGAAAGTTATGTTTTCCCCATATGCCTATTTTCACTTCTTAGTAACAGATTCATGTAATTCCCTAAACAGTGTGAATAATTGCATCCAGATGAGGATCAAATTAGTGTCAGGGGGACAATTTGCTGGTAATGCCAGCAAAAATGTTGTGCTCATTTGAAGTTCACGTGGATAGGAGGGATTATGATCAAGTATATGGGTATTACTGGGTTCCAGCATGTATGTATGTGACATGCTCAAGGTAGAGGCGCAGTCTTCAATATTTTATTGCCTGTCAGAGAGAATTCTTGCTCATTACTGATTGCAAGTAGGCACTTCTTCATCTCCTGACCCTGGGGTACCATGTTACCACATAGTTTGTGAAGCTTTTGTGGATACTTATTCTGTTACTGACGTGAAGAATGTTCTGGGAGATGAGAGACTTAAATAAGATACCCATCTAAGAAAGACAAGATTAAATCTTTTAATTTTTTTTTTCAGGTGGTAGTCTTGCTGTTTGTCTCAATGGAAGTATGTAAAGGAAGTATCCTACTGAAGTGTCACATCCTTGGAGATGATTCATGTTATGCCAGTAACCTTTTTTTGCTTCATTGAGGAGTAAAACCTGCTCATCTCTCTTCATTGATTTGTGTGCATTTGTCAATGAATAACGTTTTCTCCAATATCTTTCTGTAATCAAAAATACCTGATGCAAACAGCTAAAGGGGATAAACACACGTATCTCCTTGTTTGCTCTTGCTTGAGACTGGATGGTCTGGTGACCCTCTACTCAGGAGGAAAATGGAATTGGGCAGATGACTCCCATCAGCTTTATTCTGGGGATACTTTCACTAGGTATATCTATCTACTGTCTTTCTCCGTACATTGAAGCTGAGTAGTATTGCCATGTTTTCACATATATTAGTCTGATGGGGCTAATTTTTCTATCGTCTCTGTGTGAAATAATGTGATGGATGATGAAAACCAGCAACAGTTAGAAACAATTAGCTGTGGCTTGTGAATGGAAGCATGTTACAACTGACAGTAGGAATATTTCTGAAATATTCTTATTTTCATCAAGTCAGTTTAAGATTAAAAAAAATAAAACAGATGGTTGAACAATGATAATTTAACAAATGTTCTAAATAGTGATAGCCCACTCATTAAAACAATCAACATTACATCCACAGATACTATTTTGGGAAGTATAGGCATCCCATATTCTGCTGTAATTATTATAGAAAGATGATATCCCCACTGTCTTAAGTATGGCACTATAAAAAAAAAAAAAGGAAAGAGGAATATGTGAAACACTCTACTTGGGATCTTTGTTTCTTTTGGTCTATCTTGATAAACTCCTCTGTTTGATTACAGCAGCAGCTGCATTTTCAATCTAAAAAACAACATGGAATTACATTTCTTATGCCTAAGTGTTTCAGCAGATATTTTCGCAAACATTTGAAAATGCAGTGTGAACATGTTCTGGAAATGTGTATTTGACGGTATTATCTCAACAAGTTGAGTACTTGTGTAGTATGCTGTTACTTTGCTTATCTAGAGTTGTTAGAAAACTCAAGTTTATGGTTGTAGGCAAAATGTTTAAAACATTTCACACATACAGTAGAGTTTCTGTACAGATTATCTTTGCTTATAAATAGGGTTTTACTCTGATTTTGATAAAGGAAAATTACTACTTGTAACATCTGCCCTCTACCTTTGCGTGGTATCTCATTTATATTTAGTTTTGAGCTATACGAACAGCAGTTGTTAAAATTTGGAAAATGGCTTGTGAAACCCATACATGTACATAGTCAGTATTAATTTCAAGATGGAAATGGATTGTTTGTCATAATCTTTTTCCAGTAGAAAAGGGAATGAATTCGTTAGGCACATTAGACGAGTTCTGCAAATACTTTGCTTGGTTTTCAGCCTGCGACGAGTCATGATAGGTGATGACTCCTCTTTGTTCAGCACAGGAACCTGTTTGCAAGCAGGAGGCCTAATTGCCTGCTCTGATGTCTCAGCTGAAGGTAGCAGAAAGTTTGCTCCATGAGGACTGCTGAAATGAAACTTTCTTTTCCATCATAAGTTTTTGATTTTTTTCTGCAAATGCAGCATGTTGTAATGATTAATAAGCCTCTCATGGTTTTCTCTGAGGTACCAGTCACTCTTTTATAAGAACAGTTTCTCTCAGTCATTCTTACAGGGAAGTCTCCTTGCCATTACATGGTAGCACGAGTTGCTTGAATGATGCACGAAGCAGAGTTCACCTAGAAGCAAAATTATTGTTTCCAGTTGCGAAGGATTTTCAGAGCTTAGCTTTGCAAACAAAAAAGAATATAATACCAAAAAATGGTAATCGACTCCTCTTGTTTTAAGGGCTGTGATCATATTCTTATGTTCTTAATTTTGTATTTAATACGGCAAGTTTGAAAGTTGACGAACAGGGAGTTTTGCATCCAGTACAGAACTTCTGTGCAACTCTATGAAATAATGTTTTAATAAAATTTACATAAAAGGTTGGTAAAACCATTACCACTTCCAGTCTGTTGCTGATGTGTGTGGGAAGACAGAGCTCTGCAGGGCTCTCCTGCTGTCTCCAGCTGCTTGTACCAAGGCAGATACTGGTTTGTCTGTGGTTTGAGAACTTGTTTCAGGGCTCATGAAAGGCCATAGGGTGGTTTTAGTAAGAAAAGAAGCTTGAAACCACTGTGTAGTGATAAAGGAGTAAGTTTGATGGAGAATATTTTATTGTAAAGCTGTTGCCCTCATGTTCTTCTCTGTTAAGTACTGCTCCTTTTAGCTTTTCCGAGCTTTTTATAGTGTTGGAAGACTCTTTCACCTGCTTTCAGGTTGAAGTAAAGCTCCACTTTATTGTCTGGTCTATTCTTTCATGAAGTGTGAAAAGTCCTCTCCACTCCTGAGTTTTCAAGTGTAACTCTTTAGAGGCATCCAGGACTTCACTTTTCATTTTCTGCTTCTCTGATAGACTTGTCAGAGGTTGGGTGATTGACTGGGATTCACTCTTGGAGGGTATTGATTGGACTGCATGTAAAGAGAGGAAAAACCAATATGCACAGAGTGTTCCTCTGTTTCTGAAGCATCAAAGATAGAACTACAGATGGAGGGCTACGCTGGGGTGCCATCCTTGTTCCCAGAACTGGAAGAGCTTGCAGAATATGTTATTTAATGCATGGAATTCTATATGCTTTGAAGGTTTGACACGATGAGTCCTTCTTTGTGCACTTCAGTAACATCTGAGTTGAATGTTTGCTGTTGAGGATGGTCTGCAAGGCAGTTTGGTTAGCAGGTCACTGTGCAGGGTCCTTAGGCAGATGGCAGGCAGGTGGTACGATGGGAATTCAAGATGTGAGAAGTCCAGAACAGTAACTCAGTACATAGCTACACAGAAAGTCCTCATGGGAGAGAGTGTTGGACCGATCTGTGTGCTCATGAGGCCAACACAGTTATCTAGAAGATAAGGTAGGAGAGCTCAGCAACATAGGAATAAAGTCCAACCTTTATTGGTGGAAGGTGGAAACCAGTAGAAAGACAACCTGACACTATAATTCTTAAAGCTTGATGGCCCAGCTTCACAGTGGAAAAGTGAATTTTGCAAGGACTGTTTAGAACTTCAGAGGTTAGCGGGGTGCTGCCGCCTTTTCATTTCCAGTGTTGTCTGTGTCTTTCTGAGAGGACCTTGTTTCGCAATGTAATGCTAAGCTTGGCCTGAGATAAGATACCTTAGAAATCTTTCTGTCACTGAAATGCTGTGATTTGTATCTGAGGAAATGCATGATACAGTGCTCAGCCTCTCCTCATACGACAAGCTCTTCATCATCTTTGTGGCCCTTTTCTGTACTCACCCCAGTAAGTCCATGTCCTTCTTGTACTGGCGAGCCCAGCACTGGACCCAGCACACCAGGTGTGTCTTACCAATGTGAGGTAGAGGGGAAGGATCACTCCCCTTTACCTGCTGGCAACACTTTCCCTAATGCAGCCCAGGATGTGAATGTTTTCCAGAAGTAATAGCTATCCTGAACCGTTGGTCCATCACCTGCCAGAGGCTGAACTATTACATCACAACAGTGAAGGAATGCTTTAAAAGCGCTTGTGCTCTGCTTCTGCTCCAGGTGTGTACCACTACACAAGCCTGTGCACGAATGCTTAGGGGAGTTAGGTGCAAGTATTGTAGTGAATAGTTAGTGAGCTCGTACTGGAGAGTGTGCTAAAAGTAGAAAGGCATCTTTCTGTGTTGGTACACAGGAAGGCATGAATGCAAGCCATGTCAGTGTGCAGCAGCTGCATCTCTTCTGTTATCTCAGACTCCCCTGTGTGACAGAGAAGCCAGTGATTTTGATTTTTGCTTTCCTGTGCTGATTATACGCTAGTGAAACTTCCAGGAAATCAATGGAGTTACATGGGTGTGAATCACAGTGTAGCAGATTGCTCATTTGGTCCCTTAGTTCCCACTGAGAGCATCCTCCAAGACCTCGTGCTGTCAGCATTGTAGGACTGAGGGGCTATAGTCAGTCTACCTTAATTCCCCAAATTAAGTCTAAGCACTTGTAATTAAATGTAAGGCTATCTCAAACAGAGAGACATTAAAGCCAATTTTGGATGCACCAGAAGATGGATAGCAGTCCAGCTGCAATAATGAGGGCAGGTGTCTGAATAAAAATTACTTCCAAGTGCATGTCCACTAAGACTGCCCTGCTGGGAAACTGTGAAACAAGCCCAGTATTTACATGTAAAACAGGTCTTGACTTTATTGACAGTGTTGTGCCACTTCTGCAGCAAAACTGGAACATGCAGCTAACATAATTTACAATCATATGATGCAGAGCAGTATTTTGAAAGCAGGTTTGCAGTGCTTTGAACTCTGAAAGGATATAGAACAAAGCAGCTTTTGAAACAAAGTCAGGCCGGACTCTTCTGCTGTTGCCATCATTAGGATGTGTTTGCATCAATTCCAGCCTTGGTTCTCAAACACTACAGGCTTTTACATCTAGTTACAGATCTGAAGGTTTCTGAAAGGCTCTGTGTTTTAATGAAATAAAATATACACAGCAGCCGTGGGCACATAGCAATATCCAGCTGGCACTGAGAGTAACCTGCGGATGCTCCTCACTGTCTGTAAAATACTGAACTCTGACATCACAGGACAGTAACATTTCCTCAAAGCACAGAAGAGGTAACTGCTGGCTTCCTGGGAGTATCTAAAGGAGGATGCCCACTTGAGGAAGAATAAAGGGGATGAGCATGTGGTTTGGACCCAACAAATTATGTTTGAATTTTCACAGACGGTTAGAAAGGCTGATTGAGGTTTGCAGAACCCCTGTGGATGTTGCGGTAGTGATGAGCAGCCAAGAAGGCAGATCTTAGCCCAGAGAACTAGTCCACCACAGGTAAGGGAAAGACATGATGAAACAGGAGAATTAAGTTGACGTGAATAAGAAGATAGGGTAACAGTGAATTTTAAGGGAAGCAGAGTTTTCGGCTATATATTGCCTTGTCGACGTCAGAAGGGAGAGGATGTTGTTAAGGAGGGATTTGTCAGAGTAGTGAGAGATTAAAAAACCAATAACCACAATTTTGTGCTGTGCTGGTTTCTGCATTGTCAGAAAAATTTCCCTATGAAACTAAGATGTCTTGGAAAAGGGGGGAAGCACTTCAGAAAGAACAAGAAACCTTCTGACCTCAGCATGTGGTGGTATCCTTAACAGTAAGAGCCTGTTGATGGAAGTGAGGGAGATGGAGGAGTGGATTGCAGCGGTCAGGATGATGATTTTAAAGGACGGTCCTAGTAACAAGGATGCGAATAGGTTTAAAGAGATCGGAGGTGACTGGTGTTAAGAACAGGAAGGCGGAAATTCCAGGAACTGGGAAAAGAGCCAGTATACGTGAGAGGGAGACTTGAAGGTGGAGATAGTCATCATATGCCGATCTGTAGGGACATAGCACAGACAGGCTTGGTCCAACTTTAAAATGGTGCTGTGGCTGCATAGACAGGGAACCCCTCAAATAAAAGCTCAGGAAGAGGACAACAATGGTGCCTTCACAGAAGGAGAGAGACTACAGCAGAGTTCGGATGGTTTCACCAAAGATTGGTAGGGTGGGAAGGAAATGTTAATTGCACTCCTGTAATAATAATTCTGGTATCACTAAAGTCAAAGAGAGACAGGGATGCTCAGCATTGCTTAAAATCGTGAGGCATTATCTTAGTAACATGGAATTTATGTTAAAAAAGTAAATATATTAAAGACTCTGAAAAAGTGGTGTTCCATGGTGTTAGGGCTCTATCAGCCCATTGGAAAGGCAGATCAGAAACCTCACAGCGCCACTGTGAAACAGTTAAGTATTGCTCCCGTGTCATAAGTGAAAAAGAAATAGCAGAAAGGAGCTTAGCACTACCTCAGCTGACCAGAGCACTTGGAAAATGCGTGAATAGTGAAGCAGACTCATTGACTTCAGCGACACTGCTTTTTCTTAAAGTGACATGGGGACCTAAGTGCCTTGCTGAATTGAGAGCCCAAGGGTAGGGATTAGAACTTGTGTTTTCTTGGCTGTCCGCCAGAGCGAAATTGGTTATGCCACACCGATCCCGAAACACAACTTCTGTTTATATTATTTGCAGAGTGCTGTGGGGAAATGAAAGCTGGTAAGGCATAATTTTATTTGTGTGCTTGCTTTGAAATTTTATATTATTATGTATTTCTTGTTGTGCTGTAATGAAGTTCTGATTTCCATATTAAAATTAATAAAATGAAAATAGCATGAA
>NW_010231545.1:41682-47439 GCF_000690775.1 Eurypyga helias | reverse complement strand
CTAGAGAATGTTTTCATATTATTCCGCAGGCATATTTATGACAGCCTATTTCACTGAGTCTTGAGAAAGCTGCAGATCCAAAAGAACTTTAATCATTCACATTTTGCTTACCCCAGTTACAACAGCATTGACACACAATTCACATTTGAATCCCACTTTTAAAATAGGCAGTAATAGAGTAAGTTCCACTGTAATGATATATAAGTACTTTTGGACTGTTGCCAGCCTAGAACAGTGTGTTTATGAAAGCAATGGCACTTACTGGAGAGAAATAATCTGCTAAAGTAGAGTTTATATTTCATACCTGACAGTCCTTTGTTTTATCACGGATATCGGGCTGAGAACAGCTTCAGCCTGGGTTCAGGTCAGTATCCCAAATTCATTCAGCTGCATCTGCATTACTTGGACCTCTCAACTTAGCAACGACTGAATAGTTTGCAGTAAACAATGTCAGTGCTCTGCAGGACTTGGCAAACGTGGGTTGTGCGTTCAGAAGGGTAGAGGGTTTGAAAGTTGTGGTTGTCTATAATCACTGGTTATTCCCGATGAATGCAAGGATTGTGGGTTGTTCCTTACATCTGTGCAGAGGTATCACAACCTACGTTATGCTCACGATGCAGTGTATTGGAGAGCCCTCTGCTCTGTGCCCAGTTACGTAGGAAGCAGACCAGCAGGAGGGATATATCTGTACAGCACATGGACTGCACCTCCCCTATCCCCAGCCTCTCTACAGTCTCTTCTCTCATCTTCCCCCTCAAAATGTTCATGGAATTGCCAGTGGGGAGAGTACTTCACTGTAGGAGAGGGAGGGACAGAGGCTGGATGGAATTTTTCTAGGGCTTCTTGCTTGCTGCCAGCCCACTTTCTTAGGATACGCACCTCACGTCCCCCCAGCTA
Source organism: Eurypyga helias (assembly GCF_000690775.1). NCBI lineage: Eukaryota > Metazoa > Chordata > Aves > Eurypygiformes > Eurypygidae > Eurypyga > Eurypyga helias. The sequence continues at coordinate 46,542 of NW_010231545.1, read as the reverse complement.
ACTGTTTTTTAGGATGGAGAAGTGATCTGACAGGCCCAGGAATAAAAGATATTTCTTAAGACATCATCATAACAATTCTCCCTGCCATCTTGGTGGTGCTTCTACCTATGGGGTGGTGAAATAGGCGTCAGATGCATAAAGGTGTTTGGTAAAAGCAGTTTCCCTTGTCGGTCTTGCCCAGCTACCTCCTATGGGATTTCTGACTTTAGAAGCATTATGACAAATAACTCATTGTTTCGATAAATTTAATTTCAGCATGCCAAAAGGCTGTCATTTACGTCAGCATTTGGTTTTGTTTGGTAGCTTTCTGCTACCGGACATGAAAAAACCCAAGCATCAATGGCAACAATCTGAGTATTTTGTTAGGTAGTACAGCAGTCTTCACTGAAAGCTGTTGTCACTGACATTAATGACACGGACAGTGTGTGATGGTATGTGGTGACGTTTCCTGCCCAAGCTGTTGTGAATGCTCTTAATGAAGTAATGTAGTTGGGAGGTGTTATTCCCACTCTGGTCCCATTAATCCAGAACACATTAGATGGACAAAGGAATTGTTTGCTCTCTGTGTCATCAAAGAAAATTTCTTCACTTCAACTTGTCTCTCATGTCAGAGAATTAGTTTTTCCAACAGATTTTCTGAAGAGGAAACTGTATTTTGGAGTATATTGCCTAAAATAGAACACCGCACACTCGTATAGAAGTACATGTATATTATTTATAATACAAACAAGATAATATTCTGATACCACAATATAATCATTTCATGATTGTCAGTGCTTTAATAGTAGGACAACTTTCTGGTGAAGGTATGTCTGTACCTGGTCCATAATCCTTCCAAAAGTACAAAAATAAATGTACTTCTAGACTCTCTTCTCTAGGCAATCTTAATGATCAGAAGACATAGTTACACTGTGTTCCTTCACCTTTTAGTTGATCATGCTTTGTGGTCAAGATTATTTTCAGTAATGAAATCTTTGTGGGTCTGATCCCTTCTTGAACTCAAAATTAATTTCAGTTTTAATTGTATGAACTCAAGGAGGACTCAGTTATTTGTTCAAAATAATTAAGTGTGTTCAATGATTTTAGGTTTTAGTCTTGTTTTCAAAGGAAGCGATTCAGTGTTAACTGGGAAGACAGCACCACAGAATACAATTTAACTCATCGGTTATATTAAGCTGTACATTTCTCATGTTGCTTTGGTTTATGGCAGTAAAGAGAGTGGGAGATCATGCCAAGCCATTGAAACCTTAAATGGACACCCTAGTTGCTTTTCTGAACTGCCTGCCTGTGTGGAAAAATGCTATGGCCTTCCAGTATAACAGTGTGTATTTTACCACTGATTGATGGCAGAGGGAAAAAGATTCATCCTAAAGGCATTGCCAGAAATTACCCCTTTTGCCTCTGGAGTCAAACTTTGCATTTCACTGGAGTGCCAGAAAAAGGTACTTATCTGACTGAGACCTATCTGTATCACAGAATAAAATTCTGTTTTCGCTTTCATGCAAAACATATATTTTGATATTGCAGCACTAATGAGTATATGGAGGCACACTGAGGCCTTTGATGCCACTTTCCTTTTCTGTGATAATTTTTCTGGGTACAGACGGTCCTTGTCTTTCATTTTCTGCACACAGATAGTGAGGCAGTTTGGGTTCTTCTTGCTACCTGTTATTTGGGAGGGGAAATCAGTTCAAGTACATTGTACTCTCCATTCAATAGGTATTTGAAAGGGAAAACCAATTAACAGAGCACTAACACAGAGGTGACACAGAACCAGAAATGTTCCTCTTGCTTCTCTGCACAGCTCTCAAAAGCAGTGTCAGTCGCTACGGAGAGCTATAAAAGGCCATAGCAACACCACGAGAAAATGTTCTTTGCTGCAGCTTTGGTGGGAGCTTTTTGTTCCTCTTCCTTTGGCTTTTGAGTTGCACGGGAAGAGGGGTGAGGACAGTGGTTTTTGATGGCACTGAATGACACAAATGAATGCTTTCCTCTTTAACTAATTGTGCTTTGCAGCAAATACAGCATTACAGAGGTGCGTGAACATCACCGCGCTGAATTAAACACCTGTTTTGGGGAAGACCTGCTGATTTAAATGCTGCCTAGCAGCCATTTGGGCATTAGAATAAATACACTGTATTTCTTTTTAGAAAAAAACCCAAGGGAAATAGTTATGGTTTGTAATGATAGATTATTGGTAATTATGGGCAGGATTGGTTTTGTAGATAATTACATGTGGAGTCCATCTCACACCGCTTTAGAGGACTACCTCTGAGCTAATCGCAACAGAACTTCTTACAACTGTTGTGGAGTAATAGGCACCTTTAGAAAGTAAATTACTGCACCTATTAGTTTTGGGGCGAACAAGATGGTTTTCTATAGATGCATGCTTATCTCCATTGACCGTAGAAGGAGCTGAGGGGATCTGCAGAGTGCTCATCTTCTGGTTGCCTAAATTAGGGCTTAGCAACTCCATGCGGTAGCAGTACTCTACCAAGGGATTGTCTCAAGAACAGGGACTCATCCTTCATGTGTCTAACTGGTTTTTTAATGGTTTGGAGCATGGCAAGCCAAGCAGGGCCATACGTCTATCTCTACACCCTCATTTAAACCCTGCCCCGCTGAGGAAGCCATGCATTTTTTCCAGCACTGCCAGGGTACGTCTCGGCACCAGGTTCCAGCTGCTGGCCTTTCCCAAGTTTGCTGGGGCTCCCTTCCCTATTCTGTTACGTGATGCCCTGGCTGGCTGCAGAATTGTCCTGGTTTTTGCTCTTTTCTTCTCCACACCTATGTACTGTTAGTGCTTTTCTACCAGTGGAGTGGCTTCCAAGGGGAAGGTTAAGGGTGCCGCTGGTCCCTCTGCCAGCAGCCCACGTGCCATCGTCGTGGCACTTTCAGGAAGTTCAGGCAGCTACCCACCTCGGGGTGAGGGCTTTGGGCCAGAAGGCGGTTGTACAAAGAGTGGGCAGGTTTGTCGGGGGGGCTGGTAGGATGAAAACACTGCCTTGCTCAGCCCCCTAACAGGGGAGTTTTCTTCTGAGGGTGGAGTTTTAGGCACCTGTGAAACATACGGGTTAAAAGATAAGCCATCTCCAGAGACCAGGTGGTTCCCAAAATAAGGCAAAAGGTCTTGGATGAACATATCTAGAATTCTATTTAACTCCAGCTTTAAGCACTTGGGCTACCTTTTGTGTATGCTTTGCGCTACTTTCCTTCATTTGAAAACACCATGGGATCAAGTAGAGGCAAAACCATGGGGCAAGCTATTTGACGTTCAAAACTTTGGCTTCAAGATCCCTGAGTACGGAGGGTCTTTTAAATATTGCAGAGGCTGGAAGGCATAAATGAAACTGGGCGACTGTGTGCAAATATTCTACTGGCATGAAATTCAAGTGCAAAACATCCTGCACTGAATTTTGGGGAGAATTTTTTAGTGGTCATTAACTTTGTTTTCCAAATTCTGTTTGGCTGCTCATTGAGACCCGCAGGAACCATGGAAAGCTTTGTAATTCTGAATGACAGGATTGGTAGATCTTTTCCATCGCTATAAAACATTACAGTTCTAGCATTAAGGAATCAGAATGTAGTGAAGTCTAATTATTATTGTGTTCTATGAATGCTCTATTATTATTATGCACTATGGTTATTTCACCACTCAGGAGAAAGTGCCTCAGTGTTATCCTGAAAAAAAAATTTTGAGCCACATGAAACATTTACAAAGGTTCTTAAGTCACTTTATAATTAAAGTCTCATTTATGTTGTGATGTTATTATTCTAAATCTTGAGGTGCTTAAAATTTAGTGATGCTGCTGTCTGCTTTTCCCCACGGACTGCATTGTGAGAAAAAGCCCAGGATGCCAGTCCCTGCTCCACTTTCTACTTCTAGGTTATTTTATTTCCATATTAAAATTACACTGACTTGGATTAATTTCAATAGACTATGTAGCTACGTACAAATCCTGTAATGCAGACTGTTTTTCTTTGAAACTTGTGTAGCATGCAGTAATTCCTCACTGTTGTACAACAGGACCTTGGATGAATTTTTGCTTTTGCTCAAAATGGAAAAAATGACATCCTGCTAAAAAAGCTTTCAGACAATTTTCTTACAGACGGCAGGGTAAAGGCATGTGCTGTGCTATATGTAAAGTATGGCAGGTTTGGAATTTACGGTTCTTTACAGCAAACTCTCCAAGCACAAGTCAGTCATCTGTGTTAGCAGTCCCTGACACTTAGGTTGAACACTTTCCAAACTCCATTACAGATTGTGATTATGTCACTGATCAAATAAAAGCTATAGGAAAATATGTCATTTTGCTTTTAAGAGCCTCATTCTTTGTTGTTTTTCCTGAAGACGGAGATAGGTGTGGATATGGTTACAGCAATGTTTCAGAGTCCTTATTCTATCTCTCTCTGGGATTTTCAGCTGATTTTTGTTACACTTTCATTGAAATAATTTTTCTTGATTCATGCAGCAATACTTTTTTTTGTTAGCATGTATTAAAATAAACTGAAAAAAAGAAAACAGTCCAAGTAAGAAGCTGAAAAATCTTGAAAATATGAAAGTACCAACTGAAGGTTTGTGACCTTAACTACTAACTGTAATAGCACATACAGAATCATCTTCCTTTCCTCTCTGAAAATCCAACCCTTTGAAGATTATCCTTCAAAAAATGAGCTGTGTGGTTTTAATTTGTCATTAGTTTTTTGTAGTTTCTGTAAAGAGGAATTCTACTGACTTTCCATAACACTGTGTGAGCCCCAGAAGAGATTCCCATTTAAACTGTTCCCTGTACTGTGCCATAACATCCCTCTGTTTCCTTCAGTGTGTCCTGTAGTAACACTGGAATACTGTGAACTGGG
>NW_010231545.1:29152-41670 GCF_000690775.1 Eurypyga helias | reverse complement strand
AGCAGGAATAAACCTCAAACAGCTGAGCTGACATGACACATCAATAAATGTCACAAAAACGGAGCTATTCAGAAAACTGTTAGGAAAAATGAGTTTTCTTGTTTCTGTGTAGAGTGTGCAATTTTTTCTTTTTTTTTGACATTGAAGTAAGTTGCTTTCAGAGCTAAAACCATGTAGGACTTCTTGAATGCAAAGGAAGCTCCCGTGTAATAAACATCTTTGACATGGGCCACTGTGCAGTTTATGCTATTGGCAGCATTTAAAGAAATCAACTTCCCCAGCCTGCACTAGAAGGAACCTGGGACTAAAGTGTGCGCTTCTGTGCTGGAGCAGATAATGGTAATACGAATGCACGGTAGAGGAACAGTTAGGAAGCAAGGAAGGGCTTTATTGGTGGGAGCAAGCCATAGTAGCAGTTGCGTTATCGGCGTACTCTCAGTTCTTGCTGTTCTTGTGGACAAGGTGGTTGCTAAGCAATCACGAACTTGGTCAGGCAGATTCGGAAGTTGTTAGCTCTGCTTGACGTGGGAAGTTCGCAATTCAGCCTGCGTGTCCTCGATGAGGAAAGGACAAGCAGATTAATAAATCCAGCAGTGAACCACCCAGGGCTATATCTGGTAGAAATCTGAAGAAGCCTTTGAATGTCTGAGTTCCCTGGGTGGCACAACCTTTCCAGGTACCGACAGTATATGCCAGAAACGTTGCAGTCAGTTGCCCAAGGTGCGGTACGGAGCAGGTCTTTGTTGGACCACATCAGCGTTTCTCCGTCCATTTGCTATTCTAGGTCATCTGCTAGTTCTGTTTTGTCCAGTAGACACAGACTCCTTATAAAGATAATTTCTTCCAAATGGAAGACAGATGGCTGTATGGGTTGCATGATTCATTTAAGTGCCGTACGTGGATGCCCTGACCTTACGCCTCACCTAGGTACACATTTACAGTCCCAGCACAGCAAACTTCAAGAAACAAGGTAAGCCCTGAAAGCACTGACAGTCTGCGTGTATTTTGGCCATCAATGATATATCATACACTTGGCATTTGGAAATATGTAAGTAGCTAGGGCTGGAAAAAGAGCTTCTGAAGCAGTTTATCCCAGTCATTCAAATTAAGACAGAAGATAAGGAGGGTAGAAATTACTTCCTACCAGTAAAGAAAATGAACAGTCCTGGTTTTCTCATAAACTCACTATAAGGAAAGGAAAACTAAACCTGGAAAGCTAAATACACTTAGATGACAAAAAGATTAGCTCGAAGCAAAAACCAAGTTTACCATGGCTATACCAATGCAAAGCAAGTAAGCAAAAAAAAAAAAAGGTGTTACATCAAGAAAGCTGGAGCCAAAGTGAAGCAATTAGAATATGGCAGCAGAGTTAGGATTTCTGCAAAACACAGATAAACTTAATGGCTATACACAAAAGAATAAGAAAGTAATAGTCACGCTGGGAAGGGATGGACCGACATAAAAAAAGAAGATTCATTGAAAAGCTCAGACAGTGCAAACTCTGACTTCTAATACAGAGAAGGGAACACACAGTTCAGGCTGAGTCTCATTTGAAAGGTGAGTATGAAAGGATAACATAAGCAGGTGAAGATAATATCAGAAATGCCAAAGGAACAATATGAGATATAACTAGGAAGAGACATCAGCCATGTACGGGCAGTGACAGAGAGACACCGAAAAAAGAATTGGTCTACTGCACAGGAGGAAGAGAAAGCCATTGATCAACAATGCTGAGGTGTCGGAAGTGTTAGATAGCTTTCTGTTTATCCTTACTGAAAGCGTCAGCTCTGATCAGAGAGAATCAAACAGTGGGAATCCAGAGCTCTTAGTCTGGTTACACTCAGCGCATAGTTGCAGGCACAGTGGTGACATTTTGTGCCACTCGTGAAAACCTAAACAGTGTAGTAACTTTCTAGTGCCATAGGAAGTTGACATCTAGCATACCACAGGCACAGTGATATGTTTACAGGAACTTGCATGCCTTGGATTTGTCAATAGTTTATGTTAAGAAGGACTTGAGAAAGCTGAAGGGGCAGCCTTTGTTTTGCCCAGGTTAAGTCCGCTTCTTATTTCATATATTGGAAAGATAATGAGTACCTCTGAAAACAAAGTTTACCTGGGCTTACCTGGATAGGCCATATAATTGTCATACAGCCTACTGTCTACTTAGCTGGACTGCATAATGTTTTAGTGCTAGCAATTTGGTATCTGTTTGATGTGCAAAATATTGTACTGAGTCCCGGCACTCAGGGGTCTCTCTGTTGTAGAATAGGAAAAAAATCTCTATAGTAATTTAATTCCATCAGCTTTCCCAATCACTTCAAGCAATTAGTTCTGAAGATTTTTATGTAAATTTGCATAAAACACATCCTTTCCTCTAATCCGTTTTACAAGTGGTAGATCGTTTCTTGCACTGAGCTGCTGAAGGTGAGGAGCAGAAGCGGAGAGTGTGCTCGGGCTTGCCGCAGGTGCTGAGAACGGCTCCAAGAATAGCGACACCCCATTTCCCTCATTGCTCTCAGCAGAGTTGGTATAATGGGAAGGAGAGATTAGCTGATCCCTGTTAGTGAAGGGAGGTCATCCATGGAGACAATGCTCTGAAAATGGATGGTGGTTACGTTTTTGGGTCTGGAATTGCTAGACAAGGAGGAAACAATTGTCAGAAAACAGAGGTAGACCAAGTGCTCTGGGAGTGTCTGGATGGGCAAAGTAGTTGAGAGAATAAGAGTAGAGCTTGTTTGCATGCGCTTAACTTCTGTGACCGAATTTCACATGAGTGTAGGATGAACAGTTGGTAATGTTGCTCCCAACCTGCATTCTCGCTGCTGTCTACGGCTGCTTGAAGTACCAGAGTCTACTCTGTATGAGCAAACCTCATCCAAACCCTGGACTTTAATGAGCTAGGTGTTCTTTTGATGTGCAGACCTACGGCATGTTACGGAGTACTTCTTGGAATTAGAGCGTGAGTAGCAGCTATTGTGACTCCACAGATGGTATTCTACAACCAGGAGTTCATTTAGTGTCATTAAATTTCATAGTGAGGTATGGAGTCAAAGGAATTCCACTGGAAGGTAGGCTGGATTGCCTCTCAGGTTTTCAAAGTGTCTAAAAAAGTTTGTGGTGCAGTGAGAATTTCTTAGGCTGAAAGTTCTCCTATGTGCACCTTTAATGAGCAAATTCAAGTTTATTTTTAACTCTTGTACTGATTGTTTATGTTAGGGACATACAAAATCATTCTCTTATGATGTGTTGGTATCTTTTGAGTAGCTACAAATGTTTTACAACTAAATTAATAGTCGCTAATATTCCTAAGTCTATTAACTCAGTTAAATGCTGTGATATAAAATACCATAATTGTTTTCAGTTGTTTTTCTCCTTAATCACCTAGTTAGGACCTGGAAATTTTTGTCATAGTTTGGAAAATATAGTTTTCAATATCAGCTGAGCTTAAGTTTGTTCTTGTTTCAGTCAGCAATTCACTGTTTTATTTTTTGGACAACTGCCTTGATGTTGCAGTATCTCTGTACACCTGAATGTAGACCTACGCAGAGTAGTAACAAGGGAAGAGGAGAAAGGGGAAATGCAGCCATGATCTCAATGGGAGATGCAGAAGCTGTGCCTGCTACATGCATGACACAGTCGTCCAACCCTGACTGTGATATGAAGTCCTGGAGTGTGTGTGAAGTCATCTGGTGGCGAGAGAGGGGATAAGATCTCCATTACCCTTCCTAGGTATTCAGGGGCTGTTTTCTTCCTTCACGCTGGAGTGGATTCAGAGTCAGGGCTTGTACTGTAGCAGCCACAGAAGAGAGATTCTGTGGTTAGACCTAGGAGTTGGGGGACTTGGGTTACCCCTTCTGTTCTTCCCCAGCCTCCAGTGTGATCTTGTTAGCATTCTTAGTCCCAGATTCTCAGAAGCTATTTAGGCAAAGTCGCCTGGGTTTCAGTTCTGTTGGAACTGGGAAGAAGATGTCCTTAGCTTTTGGGCTACAGGTCTGCAAAAATGGGGATAACCTGTTCCCTTTTGTGGCCATAGGGTTGAAAGTGTTGCTGTCCAGTACTACAAAAAATATAAATAAAGTTTAAAAAGTGCTTCCAAACATACAGAGCTAAAACCTATTACTTATTTGTTAAACTACTTGTGTTCTCTAGAAATGCTTTAATGTGATTGATTATATTTTAAGGAATTTTATGTATGTTTCTAGAGAAACATGGCAGAGATGCATAGTGGAAAGTTCTTCTGACTCATCTTCCATTTTCTCACATCACCTTATTCATCTGAAGGATCTCAATGCCCTGTGTCATGCATATGCTTGATTACTTGTTAGCCTGCATTTGCTTTTTTTGATAGTTCAGTATGGTCAGACGTGTTCTTATATGCCAGTGTCGGAGCAATGGCCATAAACTGGGAAACAGAAGGTTCAACCTGAACCTGAGGAAACCCTTCTTCCCTGTGAGGGTGACAGAGCCCTGGAACAGGATGCCCAGAGAGGTGGTGGAGTCTCCTTCTCTGGGGACGTCCAAAAGCTGCCTAGACCTGTTCCTGTGTGATCTGCTCTAGGTGAAAATTGCTTTGGCAGTGGGGTTGGCCTAGATGATCTCTAGAGGTCCCTTCCAACCCCTACCTCTCTGTGAATCTGTGTGAACCTGTGTAGGCCTTCAGGGATTGACATGAACACTTAGGACAATTGTATTCTTCTGTTAACAGGTTTATAATTTCATACTTGTAGAGTTTTATGTGTTCCACCATAACGCAATTCAAATTACATCTGAGACAGATTTGTGGGGTTTAATTTCTGGTACATTTGACCAGCACGACATTTTAAAAGCAAGGGAACAGCATATGACAAAAGCCATTTGCATAGTTACAACTTTCAAAACCTCAAGTTTAAAAGAAAAGATGGAAGTAATCATAAAGCCTTTGAACTTCTTTGCTGTCTTTGTTTTAAGGTTGAATATTAAATGAGTAACTAGAGTGTTATGTAAGTATAGTGTCACTTTTACTACTCTGTTTCTGTAAGCTTTCTCTCTGGATATATGAAAGATTTTAAGAGTTTACAGACAAACCCAAAGTTGGAAGTGATGGAGACTGTCTTTTTTGTTTGTTTGTTTGTTTACCCATGGAGTTAACCATGGATTCTTCCCGCTCCCCTTTTCTTCCTCTTTATTTTGTATTTTATTTTACAGAAGAAATGAACTAAAATTTCAGTCTACATTACTGCCGAAAGCAGCTTTTCAGAACAGGTCCCATTTCCTGTTAAAGTAATAGGATTTTTCCATTCAAACATTGAGCTACATCTTGTCTGTTGAGCTTCCTGAAAGTCTAGCACCTGCTAAAGTTTTGGAGTAAGTCACTGTCAGCTACAAGGTATGGGATGTCAGGGTCCATTAGGAGAAAACAGGTAAGTAACTATATAGAGGGATTTAAAGCTTCCAAATGGGGAACTGAGGTAGTAAGAACAGATTATCTATTTTTGTTTTAACTTCATCATACAACCTGTTTCCTTGGTGTCTCAAAGGAGGAAAATATTTTCCATAAGAAAATGTACAATTAAAAGCTGAAAAGTTTGGGTTGAAATATCCTGTTCTATGCCTCACAGCATTGTAGTTCCAGTACCTCCTGTTTTCATTATTTTCCATAAACTGAGTTCCCATTTAAGAGAGGATAATCTGATACATCATGGATTTTCTTACTCGAGACCAGAGCCATAAATCATGAAAGGTTGTAATGTAGCATGTAAGATGCAGTTACCAGTGGGAGACTAAAACCACGCAGTTACTTTCACTAGACAGTGAATAATCCCTGCAAAGATTAATATTTTCGTTTTCTACAAAAATTTGGAAAGCAGATTCATGTAATCAACTTTTTTTTTTTTTTTGTTTCACAGTCTCTTGCTTTTCTATCGACTTGGTTTAGGTACAGTTTTTTCCAAAAGTACCTAGGCTTCATTCTTGAAAATAGTGACATTCACCTGAAAAACTATATTGTTGAGAGCAAATGTACATTTCGTAGAATCATAGAGTCACAGAATGGTTTGGGTTGGAAGGGACCTTAAAGACCATCTAGTTCCAACCCCCCTGCCATGGGCAGGGACACCTTCCACTAGACCACGTTGCTCAAAGCCTCATCCAGCCTGGCCTTGAAGACTTCCAGGGATGGGGCATCCACAGCTTCTCTGGGCAACCTGTTCCAGTGCCTCACCACCCTCTCTGGGAAGAATTTCCTGTGAAAACAAACAGAAAAATATATTGGTAATACTGTAACTTAAACTTTGTAAGTATAAAGAAGAATTATATTTAAGTAACTACAGTCTGAGATATCGAGGTTGTCCCAGTGAAAATAAAGTTCAGTGAGGTAATGCTGAGAAAGAAGCTTTTGGAAAAAAGTTTAGTGAGCGGTTTGGTGTTTACTAACAGTCTTACTTGCAGACTGAACATTTGATTTGCTTTGTTTTTCCAGGGAATGCTGTGGGATGTCATGTGCATGAAGAAGAGGGGGGTTGAACTGGTTAAGACTCTTTTCTTAGAGTTTTGCCCGGCAACTTGTTTGAAAAGCAATAGGACTTGACTCTTGCAGAAGAGTTTTCCTTCTCCCACATTGCCATTTGATTCTGATTTGACTGGATAGTTTGCTTTTCTTAAAAGCCTTAGAGTTACTGTGTATTTGACTCGGTCATTTGAGTCATCATTTTTACCACAGCATCTTACATCTATCTGACCATTGTCATCCTTGGCTTAGGCTGGTGTCACAACGGGACCGTGGGCTGTGTTATGCAGTGTTTTCTTGCCTGGTTATGTCAGGGTCTTCTTTGGGATGGTGCTTCCAGGGTTTTAACGGTGTGAGGAAATTAGAGACACTTTGAAGCCTGTACTCCAACAAGAGTTTGAGAATATCTTTTGGGCGTGTAACAATTTGTAATTTTGAGTTGTAAAATACTGCTAGGATAGATATAAATACATTTTCCATTTCCACTTTCATTCAATATCTGGCAAAAAGTGTATCTTTCTACAGCACACGCATCAATTTGGCACGTGTTTGAGCTGGAGGAGGGTTAACCACCTCGGATGAGTGTGGTCTTCCCTCACAGGCGCCTCATTACATGGAGGGCAATCTCCTACCCCAAGGCATTTCTCCATTCTTTCCTTGGACCCGAACTTGAAATGGTTTAACCTTTCCTTATTCCTTACCCCATCTGCCTCCTACCTCCTCCCTGATCCCATTTTTTGGTGTTGTAGGTTGCTCGGAGAGGCCCTACTGCACTATGCATGCTGCAGCTGATCATACTACAGCACCGCCCTATCAGGCATAAACCTTTCCATCAATGCAAGTACATTAGTTCCAGAAAGGAGGATTTGTGAGATGCTAGACTTAGGTGTTAGGTCTAATTTGTCCCTCCTCTTGCTGTCCCCCGTAACATCAGTGCTGCTGGCTTGTCTCTCTGCTAGGATTCAGGGGGAACTGAGCTTCCCAGGACTTTGCTCACCCTTTGCTCTCAGACTGATCAGTGATGAAGGGAAAAGAAGCCTCTGCTCACCTTAACAAACCTCGCAGAGCAGTTGGTGCTGCTCAGCACTGTGGTCTGCTTCCTCCCTGAGTCAACCAGTGATTCAGTGGAAAGGGTTAGCCAACAGAGCAGAAAAAAATGGCATGGTGTTCAAGAAAAATTGGGCATGTATCCATAGCCTTCCTTAAGGCCAGAAAGTGTGAGGTGGAAAGCTTACTCACAATGTTGATACAGAGGATTTAATGAATAAAAAGACTAAGAAGATAACAAGATAGAAAAGCTACGTGCTGTTCTTAAACCATAATTGTATGGTGTTGTTTAAGAGCATTAAGAAAAATGGTGAATTTAAGCTGGAATTGGCATGGCAGGAGGCTAAGAATTTGACTGAGAAACTGGGGAGCCTTTTTTATGACAGGAGATTAAACCACCACATATTGGGTGCCTTGTAAAATGAATTTTGAGAGAAGCGGCTGATTTCAATGTACCCATCAAAGAAGTAAACAGTGGCAGAGATGAGTGGGAGAAGAATGATTTAAATTACACTTTAAAAATTGTCATCTCTCCTTCCACTCGAGCTGGAGATGAGAGAAATGCCACAGAGCTGCTTGAATAAATGTTTCAATTTAATTTGCTCTACTTGTTTTCAGACTATGTTTACCATGTTTAACATCTGTCTTAACCATCCAGGCAAAACCAATATTTACTTAAGGGGACAGGTAGCAATCCAGCTTTGATCATGGCAGTTATCAGAGGATTATATCACGTTATAAAGTAACAAATGTAACTAGAAATATTTGAAAGCTACAAAATATACAAGCTGTCATGGGTATTTTGGATACTTCTGAGGGAGAAAGAGAATATTTGCTTCTGGGCACTATTTACTTCATGGCAACAGTAACACCTGTACTTTGAAGAGATGCTACATAACATAAATACTTTAAAGGTTATTTTGATACCTAAATATTTTACAGTGTAGTTCATATTCATACATAAGTTTCCTAAGGCATATGAGTTTTGCATCAGCATCTCTACGAGGATCTCACTGGCACACATGAAGGTAAAAGCTGAAACTTCAGCCTACAGCAAAAAAAGGACCACTGTGAGTGTACATCAAAAGGGGAAACACTCATTTCAAACTGCACCTTGCTAAATGACGGAGTGATGTTTTGTTTTTGATTTGTGTATGGTTCTTACTGATGGAAAGAAACTGGAGGCTTTAGTGTGGAGCAGTGCAGGTCATGCTGCTCATTTGTTTCTCTGCACTTCTGTTCTCAGTGCTCTCTGCTTAGCTGCTGCCTTACCTATAACTTTCTCAGTCTCATGAGTAAGCAAAACTGGCATCTGAAACAGAGATGTCTGAGTAAAATGCACTGCCTACATCGTGACAAGTTTTACCAATATTTGTCAAATACAATAGCTAGTCAAATACTGTTTGGGAAATACATGATTTGATGGCTACCAGTGGCAAACCAATGAATCAATATGTTCAAGACATTTTTATCTTTACTGCTCATTCAACATTAATTTGGGTTTTGGAATCTTTAATCTGATCTTGTGTGTCTGGACTTCTAACCCTTAAACTCCTACTTAGGTGTGACAGGAACTCACACTTCTCAAATGAGAGTTCAAATGCCCAAAGACTGAAGAGACTCTGGTACCCAAAATTCCCACATTCTGGAGGAGAAACTAGCAACTATTGCCCCTTTGTCCTCTTAGTTATTTTTAATTGAGGGTTTTGGTTTATTTCTTTTTGAAAAGTGGTATTGTGCAGCCACCCTCTCATCTGACATGGGAGAGGACATGCTTTATATTGCCATGTGTAAAATAGTGACACTAAACACTATTGCCCTTCCTCAGCAAAGCTGTGCTTGGTGCTTGATAATATTATAATGTTAATTTTAAATGTACTCAAATTACGCTTAGATGTGAGCCGTGTTGGAAAGCTTGTTCAGCATGACAGTGGTTCTTTCTGAGCATGATTGGGAGCAAAACTTTACATGTCTATGAATGTAGTGACCCTCCAAAGCAGCTGGACAGGATTTCTGTAGATCTTGCTAGAGTTTAGGCACCAAAGTGGAAGTGAGCCACTGAGATCCATTTGTGGGTTGAGTAAATCCTTAATGCATCATATTTTTGAAGGTATGTTGGTGGTATGCTGGAACTCTGCTCTGTCCTGCACCTTATTGGATGATCAAACGTCCACATGGCAAAACCACGTCTCTTCTGCAGCAGGCTTGGTGATTTCTTCTCGTTTCACCTTCTCTTGTACATCTCCAGTGTAGTACTCTGCATAAATTAGACACTAGACTTGAGTCAAACTATTAATTCTGAAGAGTATAAAATGCAGATGTTGAAATTTTAATTGAAACAAAGTAAGATATTGATGCAACATTAGGTTGTGGGGATGGAAAACTTTCTTTACATATTAGAATAATAATCATTAGATTTTTTCAATGATTAAAGTGTATGTTTGAAACCATTCTTCAGTCTTGAGTGCTACATGGATTAGAGCAATCTGCCAGAGCAATTGCCCCATAATTTCTGACTATCACAATTTATAGCATTTTGGTTCTTTTGAGACAAGGTGACCTTTGCAAGTGGCGTTGATTCATAAGTGCGGACACCAAACCCTCAGAGTTCCAAGAAAGTGAAACTGTCTGATAGGATTTCATCTTGATTTAGTTGTAGCTTGAACAACTGAAATATTTCTCTTTAATAAACTCAAACCTATTCACTTTGGGCACTTCCTAATAAATCTGTACATTTTTGCAATCTGGGAAAGAGCAAAGTAATACTGTACATAGGCTTGCAGATAGCATTCCCGTCTTTTTTCCTGCTCTGTATAAGCAGATATTTCCCCTTGAAATTTGTTAGGTTTTGCTTTGCAGTACAAGAAAGTACACAAATTAGGCATGTTTATTCCCAGAGATTGAAGGCGAAGTGCATTTTCAGAAAGAGGGTTAGCCAGCTCTTCTAACTTCAGGCTTTTCAGAGAGGTGCCCAGATGAAGAGTCACCCTAAGGAGTCTCTGTAGTCAATAAAAAGAGGAAAAGGGACTCCTCAGAGAGAGACTTATTCCATCAACAAAGAAAGCAATTGTGTTCCCAAGCCAGGCAGTCTCTTAGATGCTTGCAGTGAAGTGGAGAGAGGAAGGCCTCATGAATAGAGATATGAAATATTCTATCATTACACTGCATTGACTATGTAACCTTCCAGAAACTGAAATGTCAGGAAGACATTTGAAAACTTTCCCTCTTATTGCATGGGAGCTATGTCCGTGGCCCATCAGTTACACATATCTGTGTTATATCAGCTAATGGATGCGGGGAGAAAAAGGATCACTTCATACTTGCCTTGCTTATTGTTCTCCTTACTCCACATGTTCCTGGTCTGCCCCCGCGTTAGCTCCTCAGCCATTCATGGTTGGGACTGTCCTCTGATTTGCAATGGTCAGTCTTATATACATGAATGTTTACAACTGATCTTATGTAGATATTTAAGTTGGGGAGGTGACAGACTTTGAGGAAAAGTCTCAAAGTTCTCAGTCTTCAGATAGTTGATGGATACCTTTGTCACAAACACTATAAAAAGGAATCTATCCTTATACTACTTAATATGACACTAAGTTTTTTTTATTGGTAGTCATAAAGATCAACTTAACAATGTCTTTGAATTAGGTATGTTTTTATTATCATTTAATTAAATGTGGGGTAGTTGTGACATTACAAGACTGTAAATATGTCGGGAAAAGGGTTACTTTTCTAAAGATTAGTTTTTAGTCTTATTATGCGTGCTTTGCATAATAATAATGCTAAAAATTTATCAGAAACACAGCAGATATTTATTTTAACAAATGCCATGATTTCTTTCAGTTTTTTAGTCTTACATTTAGAACTTACCGTGTATTTCCAATGTTTGCCTCATGCTCAGCACTGTGAGATCTGTTCTAAACTTCCACGCAGATTTAGGTGGAGTTTCTTCTAGACAGGCTTTCTTTCTGCTCAGAGCTTCAGAAGGACGAGAGTAAAGTACCTTGGCTGGTGTCAGTAAGGTGGTACCAAGGGCTGAACTGTGAACTGACTCCAGATGTGTTGTGATCTCAGTACCACGGTCACATCTGCTGGGCTGCTGAGTCCCTGAGTCGCTTGTGGAGAGTTGTTCTGTGTCAGTGTGCCCCACCTTTGACGTGGCAAAGAGAAATACAAAATGCCCACCAGTTGTTACCCTGTTCCTGAGGCTCATGACAGCTTCCCCATGAAGGGGATGTGCCTTCTCTAAGTTGGGTCAGGTGATGGGCTGGAGGAGTTGTGGTACACACATGTGACTGGGATGCATATGTCTTCGAAAAGGCTCCTTAGACCACGTGTGTGCTAGGAGGCCCCAAGTTCTGGAATTCTGCAGTGCTGCAGCCTCTCCTCATCCCCAGGTTCCCGTGCATGATGTACCTCTGACCTCAGCAAAATGCCAGTGGCAATGCAGGCTTTTGGTGCTGGAGAGAAGTGACAGTCCTGCATCAGGAGGGCAGGAGGGCATGGGAAGCCAGGCCAAGTGTCAAGTGTGGCACTTGGGAGGTCTGCTAGACAGGGCCAAAGGGCCTCCTGAGGAGATGCGGGAGACCCGTTACACAGATGTGCTCTCTTTGTGTTTTGTGTTCCTATTTTTCTATAAAATGAGTGAGGTAGCTTGTGCAAACATTAGAAAAGATAATGGAAACTTGAAAGGGCTGACTTCACAGAATTTTCCCTGATGTTATAGTCCCACGAAAATAGCGCAGGTGAAATGCTAAGGGGTCTGTTTAAGTCTATAAACACTCTGTCAATATACACTTGAACATGAAAACAGTTGTTAAAGAAATCGGGTATAAGCTCAACACGGGACAATTGTTCTCTCATCAGCCAGATCAGGTTTATTTCAAAGACATAATCAAGTTTTAGCAAAAAATACCTTTATTTTCCAAAATACCTGTTCTGAAAAACTGACCTGCTTTGTTGTTTGCAAAGGCATTTGGCAGAA
>NW_010231545.1:24854-29121 GCF_000690775.1 Eurypyga helias | reverse complement strand
AAAGAGGTGGACGTGGGTTTTTAAGAGAGAAAGCAAGGGTTTGGCAAGCACTTTTGAGAATAAAGTGCGCATTGATTAGAAATTTGTGAAGGTCGCCGCCATCTAGTGATGAGATGTTGAAGATGTTGCTTAGAACTAAACGGTACCAAAACACAAAGCCTTTTCCAGCTGTGTCTATATTCACACTAGGTCCACCCTGAACCGGTGTTTTGTTCTTTGTGTGTCTTGTAGCACATAAGTTAATTGGGAACAGGAGAGACTTACTGAGACCCGGTGTATTTGTTCTGCACACACTAGGTCCACCCTGAACCGGTGGTTTGTTCTTTGTGTGTCTTATAGCACATAAGTTAATTGAGACCCGGTGTATTTGTTCTGCGGACTGCTCTTGCATTGCAGTCCTAGTGCAGGGCACTCACATTACTGACGGTATTTGAGTGCAGCTTTAAGTGAAAATGGCAATCCAGCAACTTGGGTATGAATGAAACTCCAGCTGTCAGGGCATTGAAAGCTACTCATGAGCACAAGATGGACAGTACGCGTCCTCTTTCGTGAACTGACCCCCAGTAAAGAACTTGGGTAATGTCATAATTTTAGTATGAGAAATTTGAAAATGTAGCTAAATGTACCCACTTCTTGTTCCTGGTTTAGCAAATTATTTCAGCACTGTGTATCACTAGGGATGTGAGTAGTACTCCAGGTGTTTTAATCTAGGTTTAAAATTTCTACAAAACTAACCGCTGTCATCTGAACACAAGGGAAGTGCAGCATGCAACCGGTTTGGGAAACTTGTGCCGAGATTTGTGTGTTTTGGAAACTCTGATAACCTGGTCTGCGTGCACCAAGCCTACACCTGGTCAGTGTCTACAAAGGTAACTTTTGCATGTTTGCTGTTATTTTTTAGTAGGCATGCTTCCTTGAGTCCCACCTGTGTGACCTATTCCAATCACCTTTACTGTGTGAAGAGCTAAGGGCACAACAGAGAAGGAGCAGGTGAGGACAGGCTTTTGACTAACAGCTATTGGCTTGGAATTATTCAGAGAGCCAAAGTATCTACTTGGTGTAGTAGTTCAAAGAAACTTCGGTTATGGACAAGCTCAGCCAGATGGGAAGACGGATGGAACTTTAAGGGGCAACAAGCAAAATCTACATTTGCCTGTACAGTTGAAACATAGAATCATAGAATGGTTTGGGTTGGAAGGGACCTTAAAGATCATCTAGTTCCAACCCCAAACATGATGCCCACCTGAAGCATTAAACTAAATAGACCCAGCCCTGTCTTCACTATTCCTTCCTGCTAAACCTGCACCTCAGACATCCTCTGCAGAGACCCCCAGCTGCTCCCCCACCCCAAGGTGTGCCGGAGGTGACAAGCTGGTCAGGCTGGAGCTCCCGCAGCCTGTGATACCCATGGGTGGGTGCTGAGGGGCTGGAGAGAGGCCATGGGGCTGAGCTGCTGCAGCTGGCAGTCACTCAGAGGAGCTCCAGTCAAAGGCAGCAGCACCTTTTCACCGTGGCCCTACTGAACCAAGTGGCTGCATCTCTGCCACATAACCCAGACTGCTGTGTGCTCGTGTCCTGGGTCCCAGTGTGTGTGTTGGATCCTTCAGAAGTCTCTGACTCCGTAGCGAATGCTTAACAGAGGAATATGTGGGGATAGGGGCAGCTTTCTACTCTAAGATTTGGCTTTCGAAGCTCTTCCACGGTTCAGCTAGAGGCTGACTGGTGACTGTGGAGCAACTCCATTGACTGAGGTGAAGGTATTGCCCTAGCAAAATCATAGTCCACAGGAAGGTTGCGATGCTCACTCCAGTGTGCGCACATGCTTCTGAACCCTTTGCGGGCACTGGAAATGTCCTGCTAGGACAGAATTACAACAATTCAGCCTTTTAGCCCCAGATGTGTAGGTTACTGTTGCTAGGTCACTGCGTTATGAAAAAGGGGCAGCTTGTGCATCTGAAATTTGCTTCCTTTCCTAAGCTGATTGCCACCTACCAGCCAAAATCTGATGACCTTTCTGGGGAAGGAGCATAATCAAAAGTGTCATCAAGGTACTTAATCTGATTCATTATCTCAGCACGCATCCCTTCAACAGCAGGGACATAAAGGAAGAGTGCATCATCATAACAATGACCTTGACCAATCTGCTAGATTTCTGATTTCCCCGAATGAAATTGTGCCAGCAGCACGCGTTACAGCAATCAAACTCAATCTGTTTTGTACCACTGGTCTAAGTTTATTACAGCTGACTTGCAGTTCTAAAGGGCCTGTTGCCCAATCATCTAGTTTAAATATTATGCCAGGGACAAAGCTAAGTGGGACTAAGGCAATGAGAGACTTAAGTGTGATGCATGTCTCTTGGAGCTGCTCTTAAGGAAACAGACCTCTAATTTTGTTTTCTGCTGGAGGTCAGCTGAGGAGATTGACTTTTTACTAATACTAAAACATAGTAGTCTACTGTTTGGGTGGATCCAAAAGGAACCAAAAGGAACAAAAGGAACCAAACCATTCAGCGAAAGGACTGATACTGCAGTCCTTAAAAGAGTAAGATAAGCTGAACGAATATCACATTGCAAATAGGGAAATTGTTGAAGTTTGTGGATTGATGAATTATGCTTTCAACCAAAATGAAAGACTCTTAATTTCTTAATAT
This sequence comes from Eurypyga helias, assembly GCF_000690775.1. Taxonomy (NCBI): domain Eukaryota; kingdom Metazoa; phylum Chordata; class Aves; order Eurypygiformes; family Eurypygidae; genus Eurypyga; species Eurypyga helias. Next base: position 26,471 of record NW_010231545.1, on the reverse strand, counting down.
CTGTGGAAAAGCTTAAGGACATTTTAACTCTCTAGCTGGTAACCTAGCTGGTAAACCTCTTATGTTCACGATGTCTCCTGGGTCTGGCACTACTCAGTATTTGCAATACTGATGGAAATGGTGTTGTAGTGGTTGCAGGCAACATCAAGCTGGAAAGAGTCCTCAGAATACAGGACTGGGTGGGAACTCAAAATTATTTTAAAGAATCTGAAGAATGATCTGGGGCAAAAAATAGGAACCATGAACAGGATGGACCTTGGTGGCACCAAATACAGGTTAGCAGAGGAAGGCAGGGATAAAAAATGGCAAAAGCCCACATTTGGAAACAACAGGCTAAGTAAGGATAAGAAGCAGGTTAAAAAAAAAGTCTAGAAGATAATACTGATTCTGCTGAATCATGGCATAGAGATCCGGCGGAAAGAGAAAGTGGTGGGAATTATTTGTAAGCTGTGAAGTAATACATTTGCTCTACTTGGCACCAGGAAGGCTTCTACTGCTGTGCTCAGTCTAGTAGTAGGGAGGCATCACAACTTAAAAAGTTCAATGAAAAAACATGAGACTGCTAATGGCAAAAAACCCCTTCATGTCTAAATATCAAGGAAGTTGGAATTATTTATTCTACAGAAAACTGAAAGGTGACTTAGCCTTCCAATAGATGGAAAAGTTTCAAAAATAGGACATACTGTTTTCTACATGCTGCATGGACAGGATACAAAACTATGAATTTAATCTGCATCAAACATTCTGGGCTCCTCGGCTCAAGAAGGACAAGGAACTACTGGAGAGGGTCCAGTGCAGGGCCACTAAGAGGATGAAGGGCCTGGAGCACCTTCCATATGGGGAAAGGCTGAGAGAGCTGGGTCTGTTCAGCTTGGAGAAGAGGAGGCTGAGGGGGATCTGATCAATGCTTATCAATAGCTAAAGGGTGGGTGTCAGGAAGGTGGGGCCAGGTTCTTCTCAGGGGTGTCCAGTGACAGGACTGGGGGCAATGGCCATAAGCTGGGAAACAGAAGGTTCAGCCTGAACATGAGGAAACCCTTCTTCCCTGTGAGGGTGACAGAGCCCTGGAACAGGCTGCCCAGAGAGGTGGTGGAGTCTCCTTCTCTGGAGACTTTCAAAAGCCGCCTGGACGTGTTCCTGTGGGATCTACTCCAGGTGATCCTGCTCTGGCAGGGGGGATGGACTAGGTGATCTCTAGAGGCCCCTTCCCACTGCTTCCACTCTGTGAATCTGTGTAAATACCAGTATTTTCTTATAGAAAATATAGGCACATACTAGCTCATATGACTGTTCTGACAGAAGCTAATTGAGTCTTAAAGTTCTGAAAACACACCAGACAAAAATCTAATAGGAATGCTGTAGGGATATCTGATCTTAAAGAAAGGGATGAAGGAAAATGGAAAAACCCCTACCTTCTTTAAATTTCTCCTACCCTTGTGTTCCATCATGAAAATGTGACCTTCTCAGGTCAGAGCATATATTTCACCTTCCCCCAGCAGCTCCTTGAGATAGCAGACCATAGTTTCAAGATTTTAAACTCACAGACAATGCAAAGACTGACAACCAATTCTTTACATATATATAGCCTCCAAAATGACTCACACTTGCCAAATTTAG
>NW_010231545.1:0-24817 GCF_000690775.1 Eurypyga helias | reverse complement strand
GTCACATTCAGGTAATAACATGCCTCCCAGGAGTACAACACAGCACATATTCCTGGCTTTTGCTACTTTGAGTGAAATGTTCGGCTGTAATTCATAGCAGTCCTAAATGAAACTATTAGAAAGTGATTTTTCATACATTAAAACCACAATTCTAAAGAGCAATCTAGAGCTAGAGAGCCCTTCATATAAATTTTTTTTACATAAACCTCCAAAATCTGATGCTTGAGACACTGTTTATATAATTCGCATTGTGTTTGAGTCTGAGACTTAGAGTTTTGCCATGCCCCCTCTTTCTCATCAAGCAACAACCCACCTTCTGTACCATGTGACCTTACAAAATAAAAAAAAGATTGCAAAGCAGCAGTGATGTTAGATTTGTTAGCAAAGTGGGCTTAGAGAGAAAGAAGAAGGGTCTCCTGTTCCAGCCCTATCTCCAGCTTGGGGTCTTCTCTTGAGGTATGACACATGGGTTTCAGTTACCGCATTGAACCGAGGCATCCTGCTTCTTATGGCCAAACCGGCAGTTTGTTACATAAAGGTAGGCAAAAATGCCTTGTATACATGTCTTTAAGACCAGAGTAGACCAGGAAGCAATTTTGGGCTGTGAACCCCCAGCCTTGCTCTGGGAGAAAGGCACTTTTCCTTGTAGTGCTGCTCGCTGCCAGCTTGCATCCCACTGCTCGGGCTGCTGGTTGTTGGGATTTACACAACCAGATGTTTACTGTATGGAGACTGGGGTACCTCAATCATTTTTTCTTGGAGCTGCATGCCTAAATTCACTATCACCCCCAACCTCTGGTCTTTAGAAAAAACTTAAAGCATATGCAGATTTTTTTTTTTTTTAAGTGTCTTACTTAAACATGTGTTTTTGTCTTGGGCTTTGCCTGTTTGCAGCTTGGCTCCAAAGGTAATTATTTGCCACTGATTGGCTTTCTGCTGGTTCTGTGACTTTTGGTGGCCTTGGATCAGGTTCAGGGATCCCTCTGGCTTCTTCTTTGGAACTGCACCTAACTTTCTGAAGTTCCCAAGACAGGTAAAACAGCTACCCAGTTGCTTTCTGTAGAATTGATAAGAGTAAGGGATATCCTCTGCGTTAAGCAATCCCGTTTCAGTTTTGTTACTGAATTACAAGAAGTCTAACTGTGGAAGTTAGGACACCCAGAAGACAAACTGGGCCATTTAGCCCTCTTCCTCTGTGATTAAGCCCGGTCTTAAACAACACCTCTTAGCTGGTAATCCTCTGTGGTGTGGACTGCGCTTAGGTTCTCTGGAATTAAAGGTGGAGCTGATAGGATTTTCTTAGGTTTAGCAATCTCTAGATGATGCTGATCTGCCCTTCCAGAGCAAGACAATGGCACTAAGGTATAGCGATAGCCTGGGTTTGATGTTTTATGCAGCAGGGGTGGTCAAGCCACAAACAGCAGTGATTTTACTAGTGAAAATACACACCCTAAATTGCATGGTATATGGGTTAGGTTGTACGCCAACACTGGCACAAGACATCTCAGGCACTGCATGCGAGAGGTTTAGGAGGCATTTGCCACCTGGCTTACATATGATTCCTGGCTTTTTTTCTGTTTTGTTTCCTTACTCCCTTCTGACTGCAATTGGAAGCAAAGGTCATGTTTTTGTGCACTCACTGTCACTATCATTAAATTTTGGCACTTCTGGTTGGATTAATTTTGTGTAGTGTAGAGCCAGCTCTTTGTGCCCCGATCTCTCTCCTCTTCAGATGGCAAGAGCTTTTAATGTGTTTTCAGGGTGAGGCGTGCCAGAACCTACCACTTAACAGATTGTCTTTCACATACAAAGCGTTTAATCATTTAATTAAGCGATAACACATCAAGCCATTAATGTGTGTCTTGGGTGTGCTGAGAGACACAAGCCTAAAGGCGGAGTAACTTCAGTCAGCTCAGCAGTGCTTTCATGCGTGCATCCTGGAGTGGCCAGTTGCTGTCATAATATGGACTTTCTGTATTTGAAAGAGCCTTTAAATTTTTTAAATGCTTTTCTTTTATGTTTTATTGACTACATTTCTGTTTTGGAAAAAGGCGTTATTGATGTTTGTCTATTGAGTTGGCTGCATGCTAACTCTCTGCTGACCCTGGCTCTTTCCTCAGCTATTAAAATACATCCCAACTACCTTTTTCTCAGCTTTGTGTAATTATAGATGATGATAAAATGCCAGACTGAAAAATTTCTGATAAAAATAGTGTCACAGTTTGGGGCCTCATTTTTTGCATTTTGTATCAGTTCTGTTAATTCTATATAAAAAGCACTGTTAAACATATGTTAATATATACTACGAATAAATATATACAATATCATTATATATTAGTAAAATAATCGTCTTCACAGTTGCACTTTTCAAATAGCATAGCAGGTCTTTGTGTAGGTCTCACAACAACTCTAAGCAGTAGGTAGGAATGCTGTAAACTGAGGTATACAAAAATTAAGGTTGTGTTTATACTGGTAAACACATTTCAGGCAGTGATTTTATTAGAAATATTTTGAATGTATTAGTTTTCCAAAGCAGCAGAGAAAAATGCAATAGGAAAGATGTCTTTTAAACACTGTGAAGACTCATGCCCAACTAAATCCAGATGTCTTAACTGTACTGTACCCTAAGAAAAATGTACTGTGCCTTGGTGCAGTTTAAATCTACTACTGCTTTTTCTATCCCTGAGGCTTTTTCTGTGCAGTAACTAATTACATTTTGGAAGGGAGTTCACGGACTTTCTTTTCTGTTTTCTAGAAGATTTCCTTTAGTTGTTGCCCCAGGTTATGTTTTCTACACTTCTCCTCACTCTTATTCCCTCTCTGGACTCTCTCCTTTTGGCTCACATCTTTCCTGAAGTGCCGAGCCTAAAACTAGACATCACACTCTTGCCTCTGCCTTCCCAACGCTGAGTAGAGTTTATGTCCCCGTAAGGCAAGACGGAGCAGCTCACAAAGTACTTCAGTCTATATCAGCTGCCAGGAGCATCAATAGGCCACTCCAGCGGTCAAGACTCACTGAGATGCAAGAGAGTCCTTGTCATGTTCCCTCCTTCCCCCCACTCTTAGCAATGCACCTACCACTATAGAGAAAAGTATGCCGTACTCCTTGATTTCTAACTACAGATTATTCACCACACACCGGTAAGTCGGGGTCAAGGCTGCAGTGATTATCTAAGGATGACTCATTGTTGCCTTCTTTGAAAAGTGGAAACACATCAACTCTGTCATCCACGAGTTTTCAACTGTACTTCCCTCTCTTCACAGTGTCTTAAGATTCCTGAAAAGCAATACACATTTGGTACACTGATGTAGGAAACGTAAACAAAATGATTCTCAGGGAACACCTATTTTAAAGAAGTCCTGGGCTACCCTGGACCAGACCCTCTCTCCCATAGTTCAGAGAAGCAAGGGGCTCAATCTTTTTTTTTTTTGTTCTGGTTTTTAGGGGAGGTGCTGAATGTACCGGGAAGGGTAACCCCAAAATGTCACTGTTTTTCAAAACTAAGAAATGTCTGTATATGACTGATTATTAAGTAACAACAGGTCTTCCGAAGTTCCTCTAATGACTCTGAAATAGAAAGGCTGATAACTGCTGCTGCATGGGGGTTTTGGCAGTACTTCTAATAGAAGGAAAATAGAACTGAGAAGGCTGTGTGCCAGAAATTTCCATTTTCCTCAATGTGACCAAGTCAATTGGCCCGTGTTACGGATCAGGACAAGACTGGACCTAGCTCACGTTTGAGAAGTATATGCACGGGTGTTTTTAGCGACCTCCAATGGCTATCAATTTGGAGGGTAAAGTTGTTATGATTTCACAGCAGTGAGCAGATGAGCTTACTGATACCAGGGACAAGCCGGATGTCACCTAGAGCCCAGCACAGGAATCCTATTAACTGCATTGGTTTTGACAGGTAAAGCACCACTTTTGGAGGTGCTTCCTTTGCAGCATCAGAATCAGCCAGAAATGACATTTAAACCGTAAAAAAGTAGTTTGAAATATCGGACTGAAAAGCTGTGCCTTCAGGTCTCCTCCAAATCGCTCAGTCGGGTGCTGATTTTGGAAGCTGGCTGAAGCTTTCATAAAGATCTTAAACTCCTAAACATACTTAAACATCTAGTCTGCGTGCAATTTAGATTTCCGCTAAAATCCCAAGCAGTTTTTGAGACCCGCTCTGTCTACGTGGAGTGATTTTCTCTTCTCTTGACGCTCACCCGGGCGAGAGAGGGTCTGTCAGAGCGGTCGGCACTCATGTCTAGGTTCTGACCTCTGTTTCGCTGCGGCTGCAATTACAACCCTTGAAAAGGGATTGTTCTTACTGGTTTCCCTTCCCAGTTCCCCATGATGCTGAACTTGGCTGGAGCCGCCTGGTACTGTTCAGGCTGAGGATTTTTTTTCTTCCAGCTCATCATCTTATAGAATCATTTAGGTTGGAAGAGACCCTCATGCTCTTTCGCAGTCAGGTTGCCTCTTCCCGCCTGCGGGGTGAGGACTGAGGGTTGCTACCCTTCACGGCTGGCAAGGAGGGGGGTTTGGGCCGGGATTTTGGCGGGAGTTCCGCGTCCCTGCGCTTCCTCCTGCCGCCACCGGATGTCGCTAGCATCCCTACGGAAAAGAGCCGCCGCGGCGGGGAGGGCGGGAGCCGCGGAGCGCCGGTGCCTGGGCTGGCCGGGGGAGGGGGCGGGCACACTTTTAGCCCGAATTCTGCCTCTCCTCTCAGAACAGAAAGCGGCTTAAGGCTGTTTCAGCCGTTTCTGAAGCCCCGATTCTTGCATGAAAACGCTTCCCAGTCTGGCTCGTTCCTAAACAGCCGCTGCACGGAGCAGGGAGTGGGTGAGCTGATGTCCACTTTCTCCACCAAGTTTCCTTCGTGCGAATCCAGGATTTGCCGAGGCAATGGATGAGTTGTGTCCAGCCGAAACCAAAGAGCAGGCGTATTGGTTGAAGGGACTGACCACCCCGGGCCCAGCCGGGGCTGTGCTCCTCAGGGTGTGGCACGGCGACCGAAGGCTGGGGGCACAGGGGTCCACAGAGGTGGTGAATCCAAGGCTCTTTACACCTCAGAAGCCTCTAAACACAAGTCCTTTGTCAAACTGATCCATCCTCCACTGCCCTCTGCTTGGCCCTGAGTGTCAAAATGCATTTTTAAAGGAATGTTCTTCTCCATCACCTCCTGAATTCCTTCAATTGCTTATTTCTTCTTCTTCTGGAATCGAATTCAGTATCCTCAGCCTCCAATTTATGGCTTTCTATTTCTTCTTTAGTGCTTATTTCTCAGCTGGCCTTTTATCCCACACGATCCCTTCCTCCTGCTCCTATCACCAGCCCTTAACTTTTTTATTTTCTTTATCAGAGTTAGTCTGGCATTCTAGATGGGAAACTTGCCTTTAGCTGCCTAATTTTTGGATTCTTCCCATCTGAACTTAGGCACAGAGCTGTTTTTAGACCAATTTACTTTATCGGAGAGAGCTGCTTTTGTGCTAAGGTTTTGTGTTTAATTCCAGTTATTCTTGCCCCATTTTTTTTAGTGTCAACTTTTTCTCTTAAGAAAAATCAAGTTGGAGCAGCAAGGCATAGAATGCAAATCAGCAGCAGTATGTTCTTTTAAATTGTGTAATAGCACAGAGCAGCACTAGGCTCAACATTTTTAGTTGCTATAATATGCTTTTATTCTATGAATTCCTGTCAAGAGCTAATATTTAAAAGTGTAAATGAGAGAAAAATTAGATTACGTTTGCTATGTGTCCTTTTAATATGCAAGCCTGGCTGTGAACAGAGACAAAGATATATAATTAGATACGTGATTCATTCTTGATGCATTAGGATATGACTTGTGCTTAAATAATTCCAGCTGGAATGATATCCCTCTCAGCCACCTAGAAAGCAGGAAAAATGCAGTGGATGAGTGTCCTACAGTTCTAATGTTCAGCCGATACGAACCAGCATCCCAAACTGCATGCAACTTGAACTTACCTTCTCCCAAAAACAGGTGTTCTCAGGGTTTTTTTTCTCTTAATGATATTTCCTTGATATAAAAAGTAAAATCAAGAAAAAAAAAAGAAAAAAGAAGTCACTTGGGACTTGATGATATCATGTTATGGCATGTGGAAACACTGTGGTATGTAGAGGGGTATCGGTGGGTATCGCTGTGCCTGACAGCATCGCCTGTGCTGGAGGACAACTGAGGGTGCTCCTTCAGCACACATGTCTCCTGGGAGTGGAGGCGGCTGGGGAACCCTATGGACCTTGAGCTGGAGCTGGTGAATTTCTGGACAGCACTGTGCAGGCAGCCTGCTGCCTATGTAAACAGCCCTATATTGGGTATTTTCTAATCTCTGAATGCTTAAGTAGGCTGTTTGAACATTATTTTAACATGGGTTTTGTTTTTCTCCTTAATGGAGTATTATACACTCCTGCAGCTATTGTGCCTTTGGTTCCACTGTCCTCCTGTGTACAGCGGATGTTTACTTGTCTTTGTTTGAAACAAGATATAATTAAATTGGGCAACGTGCACTGTCAAACAACAGTGCTCCGTGGTTTGCGGTCCTTGGAAAACGTGCCAAAACCCATTATTGAGCTAGAAACTGGTCTGATAGCTACTCCTTTTGTCTCCTTTCCGTCACACAACCAGGACCTGCTCAGCGGTGCCTTCTGACCTCAGTGAAGGAGGTGCTGACCTCAGCCAGAGGCTGCTGAGATGCAGAGTCTACGTATTCACTCCTGAGCATTGCAGGCAGAACAGAGTAAAAAGGGTTTCTGCAGGGGAAAACCACTGTACTCATCAAGATCAGGATGTTTGCCAGGACAGGTTGATGTGAGCAAAGTTGTTTAGAAGAGAATCTGGTGTGAAAAGCACCTGCAAACCTTAGGGTTTCACCATTCAAGGTTCTTCCTGTGGTGCACAGCTCCCACAGACAAGGGTTACAGGATTTCTGTGGCTCCTGTGTGGTGCTGGAAGGCCCTCACGGTCAGCTCAGCCCCCTCTCAGGGAGCAGCAGGGAATGGTGAGACTCCCACTTATCAGTCCTTGAATATTCTCAGACCTTCTGGGCCTCCTGCTTCAGCCTGGGAGGGTGGCATTTCCTGCAAGATCTGCTTTGCAAAGATCTTGATATGTCCACCTTTTATTGTGGGTTGGGGTACATTTGGCGGCCTCTTGGCTCACTGCGTTTGGCATTCAGCCGTATTCCTTATGTAACCAGCAAATCTTCTGCATGGCACACTGTTGAAGGGAACATCTACTGTTGCAGCTCATTTCTTAACCCAGGGTGGCTAACTCAGCTCCGATTAGCTGTGTGGCTGGGCTGGATTTTTAAGATTTCATCTCAGGTTGTCACAGCAAGTTCAAACCAAAAAGGAGGTCTGAAGCTGAAATTGAAGTGTTGCTTTGGAGTCCTGAACTGAAAATCATTGCAATATGGACTTGTAGCAATGCACAGCACCTAGCCCTCTCTCCATGATAGCCTCAACCCTCCAGCAATCTCCCTGGAGCAGAGGGTGCCCATGCTCTGCAAGCAACAAAACCATCTAGCAGAGTCGTCCAGCCCTGCTGGGTAGAATTGGGTTTATCCTGTGGTTAAGGAGATTTTAGTCCCAGAAAGGATGGATGTATTTGTCCCAAATGGTCTCCTATTCAATGACACCACTGTGAAAGATAGTTCTATCTGATAAATTGAAGTAAACCATAATGAGCCAAGAGCTACTTTGATGTTTATCTGTCTATCTTTCTGAAGAGATCTCATAGAAAATCTGTCATCAGCCACCTTCATAACAGAACGTCACACAGCCATTCTCTGTAAAGGTTTTAATATAATAAATCATCAGTGGAAAACAGACAGCAGTGCATTGTCCCTCTGCATTTTCTGTCTTCTGGAGTTCTAAAAGCATTAAATAAACATTTATTAAATCTAATAATGCTCCTATGAGAAAGTCATAGTCGATTTGGGTGGCTTGTCCCACAGAAATTGGATGTAGTTGGGCACAAAATAGCCTTGTCTCTCCTGCACTGTGTGTTCAAACCAGAATTAATTGTACCAGCTACTTCAAAACCTAGAAATAACTTAAACCCTGCTTAGAATATTTATATTATCCATCCATCACATTCCCCAGTGAGACAGCATGATCTCAGGTGCATTTTCAGTTTTTAAATAAGAGCATGAGATAGTGAAAATGCAGGTATCCCCCTTAAACTGAGTATTCAATAAAGTATGCTCTACCGGACAGTGACAAGTTCCTTGCAAAGTTTCTGGGCTGTGTCTTGGTTTGCGGCAGCTGCTGTAGTTGCTCATGGTGTGTTGTGATCGCTGTAGATGCTAGTGATGAGGATGAAGCCGGGCAAGGGATAAGTGTCTGTAAATAAAAACAGACTAGTGGAGGTAGGATCACTGCAAGCAGAAGCAACACACACTGTTCAGCTGAGCAAATATCTGCCACCCAATGCAGCTGACACGAGACTAGCCTTAAGCGGTGGCATTAATAAGGTAATCAAACTGTGAACATGTGAAATGGTTAATGCCTGTGATACCTGAATTTGGTTTAACCTGTGAATAGCCGTTAATTTCAGAAAAGAAAGTTCCATAACAGTGCAGAGTATTTAGGGTAACACTCACCAAAATAAGCATTTACCAGTATATAAAAATAAACAAAAGCAATATTAATTTCCTTGATGCTTCCCAGTGTCAATATTTAACATGTTCCATTGTTCTGACATCTGGACCATTAAACAGATAAAGATAATAGGGACTGGAAAAATGGCCAGCCAAGCTACCCACAAAGTTGGGGTATTATGAAATACTGATTACAACTATGCTGCCTACATTTGAATATGTAATCAAGTCTCTGGAGGTAAAAAAAGAAACATAAACCCCAGCAGCAACAAAAACCCACTCCCCTCAGAACAAAACAAACTCCCCAGAAACTCAGCCAAAAACCTGCATAAGCAAAGAGGAATTCATGTGTGCAGTTCTTTACTCATTAGTATCAGCTTTTGGACCGTGGTAGGTGTGTGTGTTTATTTAGTAAACTGAACTAGACCTTTGACTTGGTTGTCGCTTGAGGTTGGTTTACTTGTCCTGCACTGCGGAAGGGGTGAGGGGTAAACACCACAGCAACAAGCAATGGAGTGACAAGCTGTGCATTCACGTTTCTGCCGGACAGAAGGAATGGCTCCAGGATGTGAATGTTCTTTTAACAATGTGCTGGTTTGCTCCCCTCTCTCTCTCTCTCTCTCTCTCTCTCTCTCTCTTTTTACTTCCAGGTCTCTGAAAGATAGACTCATTTGTCCTTATGACTTGCTTTATGACTTTACAGCATGTTACACCTACCTTTTCTTTCATTTATATACATACATATGTATGAAAATTTCCTTAACCAAATGTTGCAAGTACTTTTAATTTTCTCAGTACTGGAGTCTTCCAAAACTCACAACTCTAAGGCCACAAGGGTGCAAACTTGATAATAGCAAGAAGTTGCATTCCTTTTGACTATTTTTGTGATTTACGTCAGTTTCCTGAGTAATTTATATTTTCAGGATGTACCTTACATTTTTGTGATTCCACCATTTTAAAAAAATGAGATAAATTCTCACTAAGAATAGACAGAACTAGTTTTAAGGCAGTATTTCTCAGGATGGAAACCTACTTGGAGGAGTTCAGAAGCTTTCAATCAGCTACAGAGGGATTTACCTTCCTTAACGTAAGATTGCTCCGTCATGAATCAGCTGCTCTGTACTAACTCCCACAGACGTTCCTGGAGAGAGCTACATACCCCTACCCCACCTTCAGAAGTAGGGCTTTTGAGGGGAGAGCAATGCAGACAAACCCAGCAGTCATGCTAGGACGGCTTTTATACCTGTCAGACGCGATGCTCCCTGGGCCGGTGTTGCTGCACAGAGGGTGCCTGGTTACTGCTGACAGTGCTGTACACAGGTACCTCACAGCTTGCCTAGTGCTCAGAAGGTGTTTTGATCTGCAGCTGGGAGCACAGTTGATTCAAGCCTATTTTGACAAAGTAAAATGTGTTTGTTGTGAAAAGCACTTATGCAGCAAACTGTAATTACAGAGCAGTTAGGTTAATAGTGGAGCCTCAACCTGGCTGTTTAGGTGCTGGAAGCACTGTGTGATTGCATGTTGAGCAGTGGGCATATCCACCTAGAATTAATGCTGATGTGAGCTGCCACTTGCCCTGCAGTACCATAGGGCAAGTACCCTACGTACGCCTGTACCCTCAGCTACCTCATATCTCCCAGTGCAATTACTCTTGATAAGGCTTAAGTGTCCCCCCAACCCATAAACCTACTTTCAGGGATGTCCCTAACTAGGCAATCGGACTGTGACAACTCGTTTCAAAAAGTAGGAATATGCCTTCAGAGCTTAACAAGTCAGTCATTAAAAAGTAGAGCCCAAGCCTTTCAGAGGTCACTGCTACGTCTAAGGAAGGGCCACTGTCCATTTGTTTGGTACACCAACCACCTCGCCGGTTGATGAACATTTGCATATTATCATCCCACTTTGAAAGGAAGTTGACATAGCTGCACCTGTTTTAACTTCTTTTATTGTCTTGAATATCACAAAATTAAAAGTGGTTTACCTTTTGGATCAGCTGTTTAACAAATATTTGCTCCTTCAGTGGATGGCAGGGCATTTTGTTTGCTTCCTTCTTTCATCAATCGGTTTACTTTGCACATATGAGAATATATGGCTAACTGGTGCAAGAGAAATGGGATTATAGGCAGCTGGAAAAATTGTCTTCTTCACCCTGCTCCTGGGCCTTAAATGACTGCAAACAGATATGGTGAGTGTTCACCCAGTTTGTCAGTTTTTCAGGAGTGTCAGTACAAGTTAATATTTCTGCTTAACTGAGATAACCGTTAGTGAGAAGATGATGCTCTACTGGCATTCTCTTCTGGAAGAGGAGCAATCGTATTTTGGGGCACAAAACAGAGAAGACATAATTGTGTTGGACAGAAGTATACCCCTCAAAGTCATAGTGCTACAGATTCTTATCTGTAACAAACATGAATCTAGATGAACCTGATGGGTGAAAGCTATCAAAAGTAGATAATGGCATTTTTTTATAAAGCCTTGGTAGCCTTGCATGGGAGAGTTCTCTTGCCTGGAATTTTTCCAGAATGAGAGAGGAAAAAGGGCAAAGTAAAAAATGTGACTGGTGTGGGAAAGGAAGCTTCAGGAAATAGTTGGACCTATCCTGGTAGGATGGTAAATTCATCCCTGTTTTACCTATCATTCTCAGTTTTTCATTCAAGTTTGATATTCACAGAATGTACTTTCCCTATACTTCACATATATACTTCCTTATACTTTCTTTTGATCTGTTAACATAATCCTCCTCTTCATTAGACATCAGTATTTAATTTGATAGAAAAGACCAGTGCAGTTGCCCAGTGGCCTTGAAATGAGACAAAAGACGGCTACAGGAAAACTTAAAATAAGAGTGGAAGCAGCCCTCCTGGAAGTGGTGTCCTTACACCTTCCTCCAGTAACAGAGAACTTACTCCAGGTAGTGAATACGTGGTTTGGCAAATGGATTCGTTCCTGGATTTCTTCTGAAATGTCAAAAGGCTTTGCTGATTTTCTGAACTCCTGCTACATCGCTAAAGCTCTGCTGCTTTCTCATCTGCCTACGATGCTTCCTTGGTGGTACAGTCATTACTCCATGATGCATTAATGTGTGTATGTATGGAGAGAGATGTGCCACTGTGCCTGAAGGAAAAAATGTACACCTGGTGTTTTTTCTTCCAGGGTCGTCCCGCGTGTCTGCTCTTGCTTATTCTTCCGTCAGCCACTGTTTTCCAGCCTTTGTTCAGCCTCCAAAAGCACTATCTGTCTTGTAAGGGTAAATTAATAATGCTATATTCTCTCCTCCTTCCTTCCTTAAGTCAGTTTACACTGAGCAAGAAAATAAGGAGGTAGATTTTCTATAGCATTAAACTTATGCAGCTACTATTGGATATTCAGATGTTTGGGCACTCAGCACCCCAGAAAATCCTATTTCAGGTGTTTAAAGTAATCTTTGTTGCTTGTTGCTGAGCTGCTTCAAGCTGTGCATAAGCAGATAAACTAGGCGCATATTTTCCAGTGACACTAGGAATTAGTAGATTTGAATACAGATCATTCCCAGAGCCATGGAAGTAAAATTCAAATGGTTTGTATTTGCTACAGTAAGTACATATGTGAGCTTTGATAAATTGTAAATGTAAGACATAGATAAGTAAAACAAATCTGTCAGGAAAACAACCTGTACTATTCCTTACTGTTCCACAAAACACATCAAACAGTTTCTTGCATAAAATTGGGACTTCAATGCCAGTAAATACTCTGGTTTACTGGAAATCGACTGTTGATTTAATCATTGTGTTGGTGACCTGCTGCCTGCAGCTTTGGTCTGCCTACACCATTTCTCCTGGCACCAAGAATGGCAGGCAGCCCATTGCTTTCTAAATATCCTTGCTGTGATGTCCATACCAGACTACCTGAGGATCCCAAACTGCCATGCAGCTATTACTGCAGCTGTGGAGTAGCCACTGAGTAAGTCGCGTTATCTCCATTTTGCAGATGAGGTGGGCAAGGCAGACAAAGGTAGGTTAAATGTCGTCCTGAAGGCCATGGAGAAAGTTTTTTGTTCAGCCAGCTGTTCCTTTAGCTCCAGCCCCAAATATTCACAATGAGACCGTCTGTGCTGGCTGTGTACACCTGCTATAGGTGACCAAGGCACGGGGAATCTCATGCTGGCTTGCAGTAATACAATTTTTGTTTCTATGCACTTAGCCTGTTGTTTCATAGCTGAAAGGGGCTCCATGTAGCAACATGACTGACATGTATTTTCGGCATTTAGAACCCCCACCCTCTCCCTCTGCACTTTGCCAGAGCTAGGGATGGGTGAATCTCAGCAGTGGTTACCCACAGTCTGCTTCCCAGCTTCCAGTACCAACATGGGATGGATGGGCAAGGATTAAATTTCTGTCCCTTGTTTACTGAATTGGTTTCCCTAGGGCCTTGAAACTCAAGCAGGGAGAAAAACACAGAGTGCAACTCCAAGGTCGTAGGTTTAATCTTTTGACATGAGGAATATTTTGTTTCATTTTTCAGTGAGATTCCACTCTGGTTGTTCGAACATTTTCTTCCCCTCTGCATTTCTTTATTACGGTTATTTTTAAATATTCTTTGATCGTGCTGTCTTAGCGTTGTTTATCTCGCAGAGTGTAGCCTTTTGTCTCACCAAAGCAGGTTCACTCCCTCCCTGCCCTGACACATGCTGCCGAAGGTGGCTATGTTCTTGCTGCGCAGCGGATCTATTCATGGGTTTATGAGTGGAAAGGGCTGTTTGCCTTGAGGAGCCCAGCAGGGCTAATAGCATATTTTTTCCCTGAGCTATTATCCCATTGGATTACCACCCGCCTTTTTACTATTTTGCAGGCTATTTACATGGTCAGTTGATAAGTGATAGGTAAGCTTACTACTAATTGAGTTCCTTTTTTCGGAGTGTAATTTGGGATGGACAGACCACACATTGGGCACCAAGAATAATTCTCCAGGAGTATGTAGGCTCTGACTCATGTCAGTTCTGAGGCTGAACTGCAAACTCCGTGTAATGGACAACTTAGTGTAAAATATGCCCCTTCAGAAAGAAGCCCTGTACTTGACGGCAGAAGGTTCAGAAGAGATGATACAGCCTTGAATAGGGAAAGTGCAGTTGGCTGCTGCTATAGCTGAGGTTGTATATTTGCTCGGCTACTCCTCTGTGTCAAAGCACTCAGTTCCCAGGAGCATGCAGCTGTAATTTTCAGTCTTGACCTTTACAATCGAAACCTCTGTACACATTTTTTGCAAGTTCCCAATCAGCTATGTTTTGTCTCCACTGCTTCCATAGAAAATTTGGAGTAGGGGAGTTACTGGTGATAAACTTCCAAATAAAAAGGTCATTAGGTTAGCGATTATCCAGCCAGCAACCTTAGAGGCAACCTTTAGGAGCTTCTGCCAAAGAGCCATCTATCCTCCCTCTCGCACTGCTGAGCAGGAAGTTTACTCCGTTCCTTCAGAGTGTGTTCAGAAGTGCTTCAGTGGTTAATATTGTGTAATAAAGGGTCTGGTTTTTCCTTAATACTATTTCTCACCTGAGAGCTGGAAAACATATCATGTTCATACATCACATTTTTTTTTTTGCTTATACTGTATTTTCAGGATGTCCACTCAGAACATGAACTGTTCTAATACTTGTGTTCAAAGCTGGAACTTGAAAACATCCCAGTTCTCTCTCACAGACCTTTCATCAGTGAGAATAATAAGACAAAAATGTTCTTTAGAGAATATGGCAAACATTGTGAATGTGGGAATTTTCCTGTAGGACTCTGATCAATGCTTGTTTGGTCCAGGTCCTGTCTACTAGCCAATCCAAGATCAGTCTGTTTACTCAATTAGTCTTCTGTGTAAAGGGGGTGGCTAGTGAACAAACAGAAGAAATTTTAGCTAATAATTGAAAATGATCATGGGACGAAAAGAACTAAAAAGGGAAAAAGAAAAAGGGAAGGGGAAAAAGAGAAAGAGAAAAATCTGATGGGAGAGGTTTATGATTGTGCACATTTCATTTAATATAATTTAATTTCATTTCATTTCTCTTTTCCATCAGAAATGTCTCTGACAATATAACTATCAAATTAAAGACGACAGGAAAGAGGATCAACACCTTCTTTAGTTTGAAAATTGTTACCATATGTCTAAGTGGCATATCATTTCTAGATACTATTTTCATTGTACTGTCATCAGTAGCATTTTTAATCTAATTAACATAAAATAGATATGACAGGAAAATGAGAAAAAGAATATTGAGTTGCTATGTACAAGCTCCTTTTTAAATGGAGACATATTCATTCCAACTTATCCCATGTGCAACTACTTTGGCCAACATCACAGAAGAGAATGGCATAAAACACTGATTCTGTTCACATCAGTAGGGGTTTTGCCATGAGCTCCAATGGCAGAAGATTTCCTTTCCCAGTCCCAGATTTACTGCTCCTCCCAATATATCTTATTTGAGTCATGTTCAAATAGGAGATGTTGTTCTCTGAGGTCATTCATCATTGTTGTCAATGCTGTGGTCTCCAGTCCTTGGAAATAAAATTAATTTTGCACTACCTGTTCACACCACAAGCCCTCTTGACCCCCTTTGCCCCCTCCTCCCCTATGTATCAATCCTTAAAAAAGCTTATACCTCTGATTTTTTTATCTGTCTCTCCCTGGTTAGCCTTTTGTGCCACTGAGAACAGTGTACTAGTTCTGACAATGCTTGTCTTTTTATGCCTTGATTAGTGGTGATGTTAATGAACAGCAGTGACAGATTAGTCATTAGTGATTAGATTAGATTTATCAACCATTTCAGAGAATGGGGTAACCTACATCTCAGAACCAGTGTTTTAGGCTTTCTGCAGATTCAGGCAGACATCTTCAGAAAAGCGTTATTCAAGTAATATTTCAAAGATTGTTCTTGCAATCTAACCTCTTGCTTAGAAAAACAAATGAACCAAAAGGGTGCTGAAAGCTACCCAACTATCATAGATTTAAAAAAAAAAAAAAAGACATGGGTTAAAGTAGAAGTTTTAGTGACCATATCAGTTTCTTGCTGGAAACACACCTTTTGTGAAAGTCTGATTTATGAGCTATAAGTATGAATGAAATAAAGATAGAATGTTAACTACAAAATGACCTAATACAGTATCTCTGAGACCAAGAGAAAACAATTGAGTGTTGTTGCATTAATATGAATTGAAAAAAAGTACTGTAAGTAGTAGAATTAAAATGGCTACCATAAAACAGCTCCAATTAGCTGTTGCAGTGGACATGCTGGACAATTTTCTTGTGCTTATCTTTTAATTCTTCTTTCAACCTTTGCATCCTTTTCTTTTTGCTTTGAGAGAAACAATGCAAAACATTTGTTTTCAGGATTTTGAAGAGAGCTATTTTTCATTTATCCTAAAAAAAGGTGTCAGTACTTTGCACAATGAGGGCTTGCTCACTTGCAGAAATATTCTAGTCCTGATGAGTTGTGAAACTTATCAGTGTTTTGTATAAAAAAATAGAGCTTGTTTTAATCCTCAAATGTTCTTACCAAAACAAAAATAATACTGAAAGATATTGACATTGGAGAGGAGATCCTCTTAATAATATTCAAATAAATCATCTAGCCTTTTGGGATTCTTGCACACATAGTTACCTGCATTCTGTGACTCTCTTCTGTAAATTGTACCCTGTTTTGGGGTCTTGCTGATGTTGAAGGTTGTGTTGTGGCTAACTCCACTGTCACCTGGGACCAAGATATGGCTGAAAATTGCATAAAAGTTCTATCTTGTGTGCAAATAAATATTCAACAGGAGCTCAAAACCATGGTAAAACTTTTTGTCACCTGGGCCTTTGCTTCTCTGCTTCACATTCCTACCACTTGCTACCCCAGCTGCTTCGTGTCTTGCCATCTCCCACTCCCCCTGCAGATCTCTTGCATAAATACAGCAAAAGGCTGTAGAGTGAATTCATCCTGCTTGGGGTCTCCTGGACTTACTGCTAAAACTCTGCATGCTTTCTCTTCAGATAGTGTTAATCTAAGAGTGCAGCATACTGGTGCTGGGTGAGAGAAGGAAAATTCAAATTCATGATCAATTCTCGTTTGTGTTTTTAAGAATAACTGCATTATTATACTCTGCCCCTTGAAGTCTGGCTGCTTTTTTGGTATGATGGCAGGTCTAGGATCCAATTACAGCTTGCTGGCTTTAATAACTGAACAATTCTCAGGGTGGCTTTTTTACCAGAGAGCTGCTGCATGTTGCTGCAGAACTGCTCCTGAAAGAGGAGGCGTTGACCATGCCAGACCACGAAGATGCAAGAGATAGCAGGAGATGGGTAGTCTACAGAGAAAGACCACATTGTCAAAATTTGCCAGTGACTAGCTTTGATCCTGGTGTGAGTCCTCTGTTAGTGGAATTCGGTAAAAATTTTTCATCTGTCCTGATCTTCCAGGTCAAAAAAATGGGGTCGAGTATTCATTAAACTCCTCTTTTGAAGGCCCTTAGAAAGGTATAACTCAAGGAGCTTTTCTCCAGTTAATGGATTATTTTACAATGGAAATTCCTATCCCTCCAGCCTAGCTTGAAGTAAACCATTATAAAAATCCTAGAAAAACCTAGAACAAATAAATTTTGGATTCCATAATATTTTCCTCCGAGGTAAAACACAAGAGGTAACACACACATTGAGAATACATAGAAGCAAGAACAGTACTTTGGTCATAATGTACATCTGTAACCATAGGCCACTGGTAGTCTGTCTATGTTTGGATGAGCATTTTGAGGAAGAATCTGAAGAAGATCATTTGGGATTGCTTTGTGGGCATTCACACAGCGGTCAGCCTAACTGAAAAATGACAACAAGCACATAATAAATTATTTGAAAAATCTTATGTTTAGGGTAATGGCCTGGTAGAGCAGACAGACCATTCTTGTGATCAAATGGAAAATAGTGGATACAGTAGAGGGGCCTATAGGCTTCCTGTCAAGCACTGGGTCAGGGTAAAGGAGAAGCTGAGAGCAGCAGGGCGTTTCATTCCGAAGTGCCCTGAACAAAGTGAAAGCTTGGGGGTGGATGGCTGATAAGAGCAGGGAAAGAACAGTCATGAGAGAGGGGACATCGAAATTGGGACTGAGGAAGACTTTGGTGTGTACTTGTCCATCAAGCAATTGTTGCTAGTGGAATAAATTTGCTGGAAAGTACAGCCAGGAGGAAGTAAAGACGTACAAGTTGTTCTCGCACAGCTATTCAAATGGCTTATGGGCATAGTCACAGAACAGTATTACACTTGCAAAATTGGGTGCACATGAGATGCATTTTTGGCTCCTCTGTAGTGGAGACCTGAAATGAGAAGCTTGGTTGCCTTCTCCTTGGTTGCCCCCCACCTTGTGGTGTTTGATGATCGGATTGTCACCACTCCCTCCTTTTCATTTCCCTGGGATGTGAACATGAGGGTCCAAGCGTACACACTACCTGCCAGGGAGCTCCTTTTTTTGGAGGTGGGAGGGAGATGATGATCTCTGTATCTGTGAGCACTGGCTGGTGAAAGGTCCCCACAAATGTTTTATTTATTAAGCTTATAAGCAACTCATTCAAAGATACATAGCAAATAGACAAAGCAACACAAAGGTTGCTTATGTAGATCATAGCAGCCATCCCTTTCCATCTGGGTACAGCCCACTGGGCCTGGGTCTTGCACTCCTCTAGTGGAAGAAGTGACTGCACTGTGGCATCCGGTTCATGTCCTTTGGCCAGCAGTCCTCCTGCAATGTCTGTTGTCCACACAAAGACTGAGAAAGGATTATAAGAATTTAATGCCATGTAGTTACAGAAACGCAGGTAAATTCAGTTATGTGTGACGTTAGGCGTCTCCCTTGTTCACCAGTATTTATCACCCAGTGTTTATCTAACATCACTATGATTGAAGCTTCCAAGAGTTTTTGGAAAGGCAGAGATGTCTCTGTTACATGGTTACAGAATGAAGTGAGTCTCACTTCCCTGGATTTAGACGTACTTCTCACTGATCTGCTCTCTTCTTGGCAATATTATGTGGGTTGCAAACTCTTTTTTTCAGACTGAAAGCTTTCTGGAAAGGCATTTTGTTCTGAGTTTGTTTACATGGTGACCAGAACAACAGCGTGCTCAGTTGTGACTGAAGCTCCTTGGTACTACGATGAAATCCCTAATGAACCAACATTCTGCATTTCTTATGCTAGAGTGAGTAAAGGTACATCTGTGTACATCTGCAGAAAGTCATGATCTGCATGATGTGAGTACTGGAGATATCTCTTAATCCTTGGCTCTGTGTGCTTGCCATTTTCTAAATCTCTTCTTCAAATAGTACATTAGCTTAGTATCAGCTCATTATTGGGACCAGCACAATTTTGGTTTTGGTTTTTTTTTTTTTTTTTCCAATAAAAAGATGGTGGAATCCACTTATTTATTTATTTATTTATTTATTTTAATATGGCGAAGGAAACTGCAGAACAAAAGGGCACACTTCATTGCATTAAAGCAGTCTCCATCTTTGCCACCAGGGTGGTGGCTTCAGCTATGCTGAAGTACTTACATGCCGTAAAAAAAAGGAAAATCTCATCAGTGACAGCTGAACAGGGATGATTTTTTACTCATTGGAGAGACTGTCATAACTCACAGTCCTAAGAGAGTGTCTGGTTTTCACTGTCATTGGTGAGATAAGCTATATTTAATGCTGCAACATCAAAGCTTCCAGTATTTCATTTGCATTTAGTGGTACAGTTACAAATTAAATAAACTCTCTGCCTGGTTTTGGTTTGCTGAGGGCAAAGTGCTGTAATTACAGTAGAGGGGAAAAAGGGCTTACTTAAAAAGTTTCAAAATGTGGGGTTTGACATGTTAGGAACATTGGACAGGCACAGGCTTAAATGGTGGGAATTTATGTATTATCAGCAAAACTACACTGAAAAATCTGCATGAGCATATTAAGGTCAGACTTCCTATTTTGCAAATTACTATAAAGTATGCTTGAATAGCTCAGTGCTAAATATAAAAGAAAATCAATGTCCAGTCTGCTATAACTAGTATGGAAAAAAGTAGTTTTCATTATCAGCAATGAAGATGAGATATACATTTGTCACTGTAAGCAATGTTGGGGTACAGTTAGAATGAGAATATCCTGAGTGGTTATCTGTTTTCTTAAATGAGGCAAAATGCATCAAGTTCCTTTCAGATGGTGGACTATATAACAAGCTACTGATCAGGATTAAGCATCACTTCTTATTTTCTTTAAAAGGCTAGCGAAGTAATTGAAAAGCAGTGGATAGAGTCTGTTGTACTAGGGCAGCATAAATCTAAAGTAAGGGAGACAAACATACAATGGTTACACTTCTTCACTATCCATGTGTCCTATGTCTGAACTATTTATTAACTGAAATGTGAATGGGCAATGAAGGGCCAATTTATATGTTACACCAAGAGATGTATTATAACTGCCTTAAGCATTGATTTCCTTCCTTTGCCTATTCTTGACTGGGATATACACACATAGAACAGCAATAATGTGGGGTTTCCTTATCAGATCTTGGATATTTCCCCAGACTGTCTGCAACCATTAACCTTGCATATTATCTGACTTTAGTGATTAGTACAAGGCACATAAAACCGTATTGATGGCCAGCCTTGGGTTAGAATGGTGAGCTGAATTATTGGAGGTTAGATTTTGCTGACTTTGTGATACAAATGATAGTATTATGCTAGTCCTGTGAAATTGCTAATTTGTCATTTCTTTCATGGTGTAGTCAATGATGTGGTACTAATGAATGAGGCACATAATTGTGCGATACCGAACCGTAGCTTCTCGCTGATGCCTCCCGCGCCTGTGTTAAGAGGGAGCGAATGTCAAGACTCTCTTTGTTCACTAGTTCCTCTCGCATTTCTGTGCCCTGCTGCTAGATGGTCAGAAACAGTGTTTGTAAATTAACTCTAAGGCTATTGCAGGGCAGCTTATAAGCCTAACTTTGTTCTGTTGAGCTCATTACTTTTACGGAGTGCTTTTGTAGGAGTTCGTCACTTCTTTGCTAGTGCAGCTCTGCTGTGTGATGTACGCGCTGCCTCTTCAGCCAGCTTCGGCAAATAAAGTCCTCCAGGATCTTATAGCTGCGGCCATCTGAGATGCCCTCAAGAAGGCTTTTTCAGTATACATCTCAGGGACGGTCAAACACAGTAGGCCTCCAAAAGGATTTGGAAGATAAACTAGATTGGGTTATCTGGGGGTCAGTGTTTGAAGCATTTCTTTTTGTCTACTGTTCTATTTTTGCTTAAGTGGTCGTGCAGGGAGATCTAATTGGACCAGATTAACGTATTGCTATGGTCAGTCAAAATGCTTCTTTATGATTAATTTGGGGGTTTGCTTTTTTTTTTTAAATTTCCTTTTTATTATTCTTTATTAATTTTATTACCGAGAAGAATGAAGCTGAAGGGAGTAAGGAGGGAAAAAAATTGGGACTAAGTCTTTTAACTGATAAAGCAGATGTTCATGGTTGTTCATAAGCATAACTTCAGCTTTTGTTGTTAAATAACTTTTAGTGTTTCTCCCAGAAGACACTAAAAAAATAAGCACACAGTTGTCTATCTACTTTCCACCTGTCATCAAGAATCAGCTGGGCCAGACCGTTAGTTTACTTACACAATGGTGGACCTCCCTAGCAGCCTTAAATGGGATGAAGACAGTTTAAGAGGTAAAGCAAAAGCCGCTCACACAAGCAAAGCAAAACAAGGAATCCGTTCACCACTTCCCACGGTCAGTCAGGTGTTCAGCCATCTCCAGGAAAGCAGGGCTCCATCATGCGTTATGGTTACTTGGGAATACAAACGCCATTACCCCAAATGCTCCCCCCCCACCCGCCTTCCTTCTTCTTCCCCCAGTTTTATGTGCTGAGTATGATGTCATATGGTATGGAATATCCCTTTGGTCAGCTGTCCTGGCTGTGTCCCCTCCCAGCTTCTTGCCCCTAGCTACTCTCTGGTGGGGGGGTGTGAGGAGCAGAAAAGCCTGTGTGTAAACAGTAACGAAAACATCCCTGTGTTATCAGCACTGTTTACAGCACAAAACCAAAACACAGCCCCATACCAGCTACCATGAAGAAAATTAACTCCATCCCAGCCAAAACCAGCACATTCTCCACCCCTTATTCCGTACCATTTACATCATGTGTAGTTACCACACTATACAATACAATTTCGTTAACCACACACACCCCCACACCCCCATGCCATCCTTTGTTGTAACACACAGACATCATTACCCTGTCTCTGGACCACCCCTGTAAGATGTCTGTAAAATGTTGACTGAAGTCCATTGAGTTCATTTGGTCCGTGACGCTGGGCTCCATCCGTTATGGTGGTCACTCAGGACAGGAGAGGTGGTGTGTTGCATGGAGTTACTGGGTACCAAAGCCAGCTCAGGTCAGGTCACTGCTGCACTTGCTCTGCTTCTTGAAAGGCTTCTCCTCCGTTGGTTCAGGTGGATCCTGCTATACTAATTCCTATAACATGCAACTCCATGCATAGATTACGATAATTTAAAGGTATTTCCATGTATGACCTCATGTGCAGCCACTGATGCTTGAAGGTGTACCTGCTGCAGTGTGGATTTACCTACAGCCATGGGTGCTTTGAGGTGTACCTTCTCCTGCAGGGACTTATCCTTGGGTCACAATCCCTTCACAGGTATATCTGCTGTGGCACAGACATAACCACGTCCACAGACACTTTGAGAGGTACCTGTTCTGGTGTGGGCTTATTCATGGCCACAGACACTTTGGGGTGTCCTGCACCCACCTGGATCCACAGGTCACAATCCCTTTGACTCAAGATCACCCTGAAGTTCCAGACAGCCCAGTAGAGCAGCACAGGAATAGCAGCGATGCCCTGGCCATCTGCCATCCCAACCTCATGGCCACTGCTGTTATCAAAATGTTCCCAGGCACAGCAGTCAGATGATCAGCAGTACAGGATCACAGCAAGCAGTAGAAGTGAAAAGCAGCCACTAACAACCGCCAGTCTGTAATATGCGGCAAGGAAAGCAAGCCCCATGGCAAGCACAGGACCCTGTCCATTAATATCTGAAAAACAGTAACAGCTGTAAATTTGCAGTCCCAGCTGTGTCCCCTCCCAGCTTCTTGTGCCCCCCCAGCCCACTCGCTGGTGGGGTGGGATGAGGAGCAGAAAAGACCTTGACTGTATGTAAGCACTGCTCAGCAGTAATGAAAACATCCCTGTGATATCAACACTGCTTCCAGCTCAAATCCAAAATACAGCCCCATACCAGCTACTGTGGAGAAAACGAACTCCAGCCCAGCCAAAACCAGTACATATGCTTAGATTTAACTAGAAGCCTCTTCAATCTGTTTAGCTGTAGAATTCTCTGGCTCTTTACCATGTGCAGCTATGGTGTTGTAATGAACTTTCACTGATGCTGAAGTTGTTATATTTCTTAAAATGACATCAGTATAAATAGTCTTCTTTTGTAAAAAACCATGTATTTATTGCATTAGTTTTCAAGCCAGTAGTCATGCTATTCTAAAATGTATTATTAACATGTCTCTGAGTTTGGAGTGATGTCCTCCTCCTGCTGCTGCTGAACTCAAGCTCTGATAGTGATACACTTACAAATTGTTGTTCTGCTTGAAGCCTTTTAGTGGAAGATAGGAAGGCAGCTATTTTTCAGATCCAGGTTGTCTTGGTGTGCAAGCAATTTTATGATGGTTTTAGAACAGTTTACTCAGGAGCTTGAGTCTTCATGAATTAACTGAGAAATTCTCCCATCAGAATAATTCAGAAGCAAGTCAGTTGCTTTTTTCTAGATCTTTACTCATTCCACAAGCATTTGTGTAACGTGAGGTGCACTAGCTCTTCTGTTAGATGCAGTATTTCAACAAAATTAACCAGAAACTCTGGGAAAGAAGGAAATTTTAGGGTCCCACTAATGCAGAGTTAGTGGCTTTTTGGACCATAAGAATAGTAGGATTTTGAACGACTTCCACAGGATTATTCCCCATGGGCTTATGCAGTGCACTTTAACAAATGGATCAGTGAACAAGGAAGCAGTTGCTATTCCTAGTTCTGTCCCCAAGCAAAATGTGATTTTCTTTTTACCTTTAGAATTTAAGCTTTGTGGATGATCTTTCATAACATAGAATCATAGAATCATAGAATGGTTAGGGTTGGAAGGGACCTTAAAGATCATCTAGTTCCAACCCCCCTGCCATGGGCAGGGACACCTTCCACTAGACCAGGTTGCTCAAAGCCTCGTCCAGCCTGGCCTTGAACACTTCCAAGGATGGGGCATCCACAGCTTCTCTGGGCAACCTGTTCCAGTGCCTCACCACCCTCTCTATGAAGAATTTCTTCCTGATATCTAATCTAAACCTCCCTGATTTCAATTTGTACCCATTACCCCTTGTCCTATCACTACAGGCACAAGGCCAAGGAAAAAAAAAAGGGTTGAAATCAAGTAGATAACTTATCTTCTGTTACTCTTGTTATAGCTGTCTAAGGAAGCAGATGAGAGATGGCTTGTAGACAGCAACAATATCTCTTAATTGGAACAACCAGAAAACCTAGGCAAGCTCTTGGTCATACAAACCCAACTTTTGGTCTGGAATATGAGATGCAAATGTTAAATCTAAACAAAAACTGTATCTTTCTGGAATTCATGATTTCTGTTATCCAGGGATGCTGAGAGCATTATTTTATATCAAATACCAGGTTGGAAGGGACCTGAACTATCATCTGGTCTAACTTTCTTAGCCAAAGCACAATCTAGGCAATATGGTCCAGCACCCTGTCCAGCTGAGCCTTGAAAGTGTCCAATGTTTAAAATGCACCACTTCCATGGGAAGATTATTCCAATGGCTGATTGTTCTCATTGTGAAAAATCTTCCTCTTATGTCCAATCGGAATCTCCCTGGGAGTAACTTGTACTTGTTACTCCTCATCTTCTCCATGTGATGTACCCATTAAAGGAAGTCTCCCTCTGCTTTGTAGCCACCCTTTAATTTGTGGAGCATGGTGATAAGGTCTCCCCCTTTCTCAAGGCTGAACAAACCCACTTCTCTCAGCCTTTCCTCATATAGCAGGCTTCCCAGTCCTTGGATCATCTCTATGGCCCTTCTCTAGACCCTCTCCAGCCTGTCCACATCTTCTTTACATAGCGGGTACCAAAACTGAACACAGTATTCCAGGTGTGGCCTGACAAGCACTGAGCAGATTG